>NC_088300.1:66204397-66505950 GCF_032854445.1 Liolophura sinensis
GTAGACGAAGAGCGATCCATTTCGCCGATAATTCTCCTGACATTGATAGATTGTGGGTGATTCTAATTCCCGTGTGTGCCGGGCTCCGAGCTGATCCTGTCGGCCAGGCAAGCGCATTAAATCGAGGGAGAAAACTGGACAAAAAATATAGTCGGAAGGTGGACACTTCATCGGCTGGAGATCATTTACATGATGCGTATAATTTCACTGCAAGATTGTTGCCGTTCTCTGGAAGAGGGGCGGTATTGTTAGATAGAAGTACAGGTACAAAACAAACAAGGTGTTACAGAGTTATATGCTGTGGTTCCCCATGCACGTCCCAAGAAGATTTGAGACACCATTGTCTACTATAATAGTACATGCATGCGTGGATGGTTAAAACTAAAAAAAAAAAATAAAGGACTATTTTAAGTGTAGTGATTACCTTGTCACATTTGTATTAATAAACGCACGCGGCGTTGTTAGGGCGGTCTCAGCACGCCATAAAGTGACTGAAATAAACATATAGTTCGCGCAGCCCTCACCAATCTTGTCAGTATCCCCACTCCCTCTGCAGACAGATAACACTAGCCTTCAACTGCGCTACATGTCACGGTGATTTCAAAGAAAAAAGGGTCTTCCTGTACCACAGGGTATTGTGAGCCAGCCTCTTGCTGGTTGATGCTCGCTATCAAATGGCGTACTAAATCATTGACGCTGCCACCTGAGATATAAACCAGCCGATATTTCACTGAAGTTGTCTTTTAAACCTCTTTCGTGTTATGTTTGAGCAGATTTTGCAATTTAGTTGTTGAGTCTTTATGTGTGGTATTACGCAATGGCATCTCTGAGCATATACGTCGGGTGTATATTCCCTTAAGCCGTCGAATTGGTCATCCCAGTGCTTTTACCGGTTGAATTTTATCCTGATGAAGGCTGATTTTCCATAATGTCTTGGGTTTTACTTGGTTCAGATTGCCCCACGGAACTTCAACAGTCCGTTCGAATGTCCCTCGACGGCAGAGAGGCGACTTGCCGAGAGATCAACGCTAGTTCACGGTAAGCCTTCACCAAAGCTAGCTCAAATCTCCACTGGATTACCGCCCCATTAACTGGTCAGGCTAGCATGAAAGCATTTAGGAGGAGAAAAAAAACACGTATGCAATATGACCGCAAGTTTTAATTACAATTAATTGATTTTCCTGTTATTACCCGGAGTATATGGTCGCTGTAATCCGACGCATCCGTCCCTTAAGCAGAACACACCACTTGCTTTCCGTGTATCATCTATATTTCATAACCATATTTTCCGATCCTCAGATACGTATCACGGGTCGGTTCCACGCCACTTGGGTGCTCGCCCATGCGCAATAGATAACAATTACAAGGCCTTAAGGTAGAAATGTAAAACCGCCAACTTTAAGCATGTTATACAGACCTATACACACTTACTACTTCAACATCATTACACCATTGCTCATTTCCACCCCATGAGACGTATACTTTATTACTAAGCGGCCATGGATTTAAATGACTTAGATGAGACTAGGTCGTTTAAACACATGGTGCACAGCGGCAAAATATTTATTCTTATTTATTCTATTTATTCAGTGAGCCACGTAATAACGCTATCAATCATAGCAGTAACGATATTATAACTTATATGGAAACGTCTTATAGAATGAACAGGAATTGTTATTCATTTAAGCTCATTGTGTTATTCCGGCCTTCACTTTTAAATGCTTCTCAAACAAGACACGGAGGCCAGGTTTGAAGCGTGGCTGTCGCCGCCATTCGCCGGCTATTTAACAAACCTCCTGATTTAACGCCGCAACCAAACTTGCGAAAGTTGAACTCAAACAGCTGAAGCAGTTAGTCAAGGGGCTTATATATGACTCCTCCGACACGCCGACGCCATATACGACTGAGCCAGAGCGCGTTTTCCCTCTCACATGCAGTATTGGAGTAAACGGAGCGTATGTAACATGTAGAGTCAATCGTCATAATTCATTTTCATTGGATGAGAAACTAATTTCTTCTGAAACCGTTCATCAGACAGTAACTTCCCACGTGGTATGCGGTCTCCCCGGCTTAATCCGGTTTCCTCTATCCATAAAACTGCCCGCCATAGTGTTTTACAAGGAAAACACAAGAAGTTCATAAACAATAATGAAATAAATAAATCAAATCTTCTGACAATTTCATTCATGACAAAGAGACAAAATCGGTATTGTAACCTTAACACTGCTTGCATTCTGTCATGTAATTCCAAGTTGATGCGCCCCCCCCCCCCCCATAACAACAACACCACCGCCACATAAATCCTTTGTCAATCTCTCTCTCACCCAACAAATAAACTATACTTATAATCAGGCAAGGACCTACAATACATCCCAAGAACACATTATCTTGGACATGCCTTGGAGCTATGCAAACATTATAAGATTATGCTTCCCAATATTTACCTAGTTCATTTAACAATACGTGTACAGCTATGAATCTTGCATTTGTACCTTTATGACCTCGGTTAATATGTCTGATTTGTGATTCATTTATATTTTGGAAAAACTAAACATTTAAAAATTAAAGATGTTTTGATAAATATTTATCTCCAGCTGTTTTGTTGATATTTCTTTTCTATTCTCTCTCTCTCTCTCTCTCTCTCTCTCTCTCTCTCTCTCTCTCTCTCTCTCTCTCTCTCTCTCTCTCTCTCTCCTCCTCCTCCTCCTCCTCCTCCTCCTCCTCCTCCTCCTCCTCCTCCTCCTCCTCCTCCTCCTCCTCCTGAAAGTCTGGTCTGGTAAATTTTGTTGATTACTTACACAATTGACGGATCGGTTTACACGTGTTAATCTGTCAAGTGTGGTACTACCACGATCTACCTACACCAATTTATACCTGTCTTGTCCAAGATCTCATATTTAAATTAAAATTGGTTTTAATTAAACGGATGCTAGTCTTCAGACCACAGGCCAGATATTGCGGGTAGCATAATTAAATCGTGTACGCATGATTCCTTGATGTACACATGATGGATTTGAACCTCTGACGTTTTGATAAATTATCTGAATTACTCCAGTTATTCACCTGTATACCGTTACATTATCCATGATTAAAGCTATTCTAGTCTTACCACTTTGATTATTTCCGTTATCACCCCCTAAAGTGCCTTAACGCAAACCAATGGCAATTTGAATTGATAGCTTTGACCCTGTTATAATTTACAATCTTTAATATACATATTAGTTACTCTAGTAGAACCGTTGTATACCGTTATATCATACATTATCAAAATTATTCTAGTTATATCAGCTTGATGATTTCTGCTATCACACCTGAATTCCCTCAAACACAAACCGATGGCATTTTGAATTGATAGCTTTGACTTTATTGTTAGAGCACTATTTACAATGTTACAATCGTTATTTTATTTCAGTGGTTCCCTTGTATATTGTTACGCCATTCATTTGTCTAATTATTCTAGTGACAACAATTTGGGTATCTCTCCTATGACACCTGATTTCTCCCAAACGCAAACCGATGGTTTTTAACTTCACAGCTTTTGGGTAACTTTGACATTATTCATCAATTTCATGGCTTTGACATAATTGTTAGAGGTTAAATATACATATGGTCAGTCTTGTTATCGAGATTTTTGGTTAGCATGATGTTTTTGTCGATGAGTTGTGGGGAGGTGAAAGAAAAGAAAGACTAACTTTTACTGCATGTTGTGAAATAACGGTCGACTTAAGTTTCATACTTTAGAAGGCAGAGCTTATTCTATAGGTACTACATATATCTAAAGGAAATGGTATGCATATAAATGCATTGTAGACCAGATTGTAGGATGTCAACCCAGTCGAAAAACCGTGTATATATACACGAAAAGGTTTGATCCAGTGCGCTCTGGAGCCAACCCACATGCATTGGCTTAATGATTTCAAATGCAATTAAGATAATGCTGTTAACACCCTGTGGCAGTTCTGATAGGCTCGAGGTGGGGGGAGGGGTTGGGGTCTGTGATCAGTTGTCAGATCCACGGCTGATAAGTGTCATCGATGGGGGATTTACCTGCAGCTCCTACTTCATACCTAGCCGATTTGATGGCCACTTTACGACTCAGGGGAATAACAAAGCAGAGGTTATGGCACCCGGTTGTATTGGCAGCCGATTGGTTTTAATGTGCCCGCGATTTGATGATGCGAGGACACGTCGTTTAAATACACCACACGACGTAAATATCCCGCAGTTTGTGCAGCCTCTCGCGATGGTTGATATACTTGTTCCAGGAAGTTTACAAGGCAAATGAACGGGCTTCGCTATATACAGGTAATGGTGGATAAAATAAAGCGTTTGGAAAAGACCATCTGGCAGATTGGACCAATCAAGTCCCTGTTTATATGATCACGTCTGGTTCAGATTTATAATGTTGTTTTATTTTATCAATATATTGCATAAAACTCAGAGCAGTGATGTCATTTTTAATAATCATTGCAAAAAAATTGTTATTATTCGGTTCGCCTTGGAGATTGCATGCATATTAAACTATGGTACAAATTGTTGGCTTCAGAAAAAATATAATTTGGACTCGGTGGAAACACCATGGAAATGTTTTCAAAGGTGTAGATCAATTTTACCCTGTGGTTGCAATTCCTTAATTGTACCCTATATGAACAGTTTCAAAGCAACCCTTTGTTTAACAACTCGGAACTTCTCTTTGAACAGAACAAGTTCTAAAACTGAAAACGACAAAGCAACAAGGATAAACAACAGCCAGTTCATAATTATTTCAGTCAGTGGAGAATCGTTCATAGTTCCCGCTGCACGAAAGAATCTAGAGCGTTGAAAGGCATGCAGTTTAACGGGTTGTGTAAACAAGAAGCCATGGAGGTTCTGTATGTTCGCGACCATGTTGGAATGTATAGAAGAACTATGAAGTACGTACGATTGGAAACGGGTTCTCTGTAGGTCTATGGAAGATTATGGGAAGAAACAACTGGAACTGTGCAAGAAGCTGAATAAAACCACCGTGAATTGGTTTTGAGCTATTATATTATATATATGTCTCTATGGTTAAGAGCTTTTGTCATGAGAGGAGGCTGTCCAGATTTTTACACCTGTAAGGGGCGCCGCCAATAATTTATTTATTTATTTATTTGATTGGTGTTTTACGCCGTACTCAAGAATATTTCACTTATACGACGGCGGCCAACATTATGGTGGAGGAAACCGGGCAGAGCCCGGATGAAACCCACGACCATCAGCGGGTTGCTGCCAGACCTTTCCACTTACGGCGCCGCCAATAAGAATATATCTATACTGTCACGAATATTGTCTCTGTACGACGAACATGCAAAAAGCGTAGAGATAATAATAAACATCTTCAGCATGTCGAAATGCCAACTGCTTAATTGTCATCTTTAGAATGTGCCGAAATGGTTGAGGGTCGAAAGTTTGTACACATGCCATAATGCTGGTCAAAGGATTGTACTCATGATTATGCCAATACGTCACTGTTCGAAATGTTGTGGGCATGCCAAATAACGCTGGCCAACAGGTGAAGAGCATGGCCGAAATATTGCTGGCCGATAGGTCATGAGCATGTCAAAATATCGCCGGCCGACAGATCATGTCAAAATATAGCCGGCCGAAAGGCCATGTGCATGCCAAAATATCGCTGACCAATAGGTCAGGTGAATGCCAAAATATCGCTGGCTGACAGGTCATGCGCATGCCAAAATATCGCTGGCCGAATGGTCATGTGGATGCCAAAACATTGCTGGCTGAAAGATTATGTGCATGCCGCCAAAAGATCGTTGGCCGAAAGGTCATGCGCATGTCAAAATATCGCTGGTCGAAACGGTGTTTCCATGCCAAAATGCATGTCGCATGATTGTTACACACACCCTGTAAATTCGGTTCTGATACGCCTCACGTCTTGAATTTGAGGTTTACTTCATTCCACTTATTTGTTTATTTAACGAATATACCACTTGTGAATACTACTGACGACAAGGTTTACCAAATATTGGATCAGAAGAATGTCGCAAACAAGTTTGTAACCTCCGATTTCTAACTAGCCATAAAAGGTAATTACGAGAAATAGCACACCGGTAAATCTGCCTGTATTGTACATAGTGCAGGCTCGTGATCATTATGAGACTTTGTAAATTGCGTTGGGCTGTTTTTGTATTATTAAATTGTCACCGGCTAAACAGCTGGTGTATATATGGGTTTCAATTTCATTTGCTCTGTTTATGTAATGAATCGGCAGATTCGCGTGCTACATGAAGCGGATTACCCATAACGCCCTTGGCCATGTTCCACAAAACCGTCGTAGGTTAAGTTGATTGTAACTATCATGGTAACACATGTTACATACATATGTACACAGCCAACTTAGCTTTGCGGAACAGCTATAAGGCCCAGGTTTTGACAGGAGTAAAACGTTGAGTATATAGGTAACCAATTTCCTTGTCTTTATCACCCTTATTTATTGGAAAATAAACTATAAAAATGGAGCAAGTATCAGTTCAGAGATCAATGAAAACTGTACCTTTATATATGAGCCCACAATACACTTAAACTCGTGAAGTACGAAAATTAGAAAACAAAACAAGTAAGGATATTTTCAGATACACTTTTCAATGGCCTTTATGGTGATCTTCATTTCAACCTGTAACTGACTGTCGAATAGAGAGGAATGACGTACAACAGGATTTTAATGATATAGATGTTAAGAATATATATCTCCTTAACAAGGTAACTTTTTACACGGATACACGGATTGTCTACAACGATAAGGTCGAGTATACACCTGTTAACACATACAGCTCACGACAACCAGCCCTTTTTTGTAGTGTACTTCCGGTTGCTATTTCTCAACGGTTGACTGAGCTGATGAAATGAGCCGAAAGACTTCCTCCATGGTGTTAATTCTCCGCCAATTAGCTGTAGAGAGCACGAAAGACAGAAACATGGAAGCAATCATTTACAGATCTTTGAAGAGATTGTCTGTTGTCAACAGACCTACTTTAGTATGCCCTGAGCTGTTATACAAAAACACCATTTGTAATTAGACAAGACATATTCAGAGTTTGAGAGCATGTAACTTACACGTTAGGAACAATGGCGTGCCTGCATTTACTTTACTATTTGAAGGTACTACTGACTGATATATATTTTTTCCAACGGCTCAGTACAAGGCTGAGATGGTTTTGACGTATCCATACCTCTGTCAAAACAAGGTATTAAGTATACACTTCTTTGAAAGACACCATCATAGGGTCATACACAGATGATCCCTCATATCGTCCTCAGCTTCGTGGAAATCTGCTTAAAACATTAGGAAGCTGTAAAGTGAGCTGGAGAGAGTAATGTGAGATTTTTTGTGTGTATGCAGTATACCCAAAAAGAGTACAGTTATCATAAGAAAATATTGTTGTAAATGCTGTTCTTGTTGCGAAGCTATTCTCAGAATGGCATTTAGTTAGCCTAGTTTTGCGTTGGGTGGCTTTAGATCGAAATGTAACACACAGGCATTAAGTTTGTATAATGTTATTGTAAATGCAAGGAATTCATATTTTAACTACGACTTGAATTGTAAGAGTGCACGAGGAGCTGGTATCTTTTAACTCTCAAATAGTGTTATTCTGTAATTTAACTGAGAGATTTATTGCAGTTTTTTTAATACATATGGTAAGAATACAGAAGGTTTTTGGAATTTGGAAGGATATTTAGTCCGAAATGAAAGGTTGAAATTTAGCCGTTGAAATAGGAATGTACACTTCTGTGCAACATAGCAATTATTATTTCTGTTGACAGTTTTAAGAAGATAAATAATTTGTAGGCCACCATACCCAGTCGTATTGTGGGTATTATATATATATATATATATATATATATATATATATATATATATATATATATATATATATATATATATATATATATATATACTTGCAAGGTGATAATATGTAATTGAGTCCGGTTGCGCTGTGTTGTAATATACAGCAGCGCGAAGACGCTTATTCCGTTTTCAAGCTACCAAAAATTGCCATGTAATAAGAAAATGTGTCATTCAACAGGAATATGATAGAATATTTTGCCGTTATAAATAATCCTGATGTTACATGCATCCACCTGATGTATAAATTTAAAAAAGAAATATAAAATGAAAAATTGTCTGATAGGTAGTATCATTAAACCAAGGATGTGGACTGCTTCTGTTCACTGTTCAAGTGAATGTCTAAAACTGTGTTCCTTTCACTCATTTTTTTTTTTCGATGAGAAAAACTAAGCCTGGATGTATTTATTTGATCTTGTTTTTCTATGTCCACACTCAACATGGGTTGAGAAATCCGGAGTAATCCGGAGTCAACCACCGCACTTCGACATATACATGGCAACCCTTCTGACTGAAAGCTAAATACGATCCTGGGGACTTCATGGGTTGTGATTCTATTCCATTCTAACAAGGGATAAACTCAAAAAGCCAGGAAAAGACCACCTTCAGTATTCTTTTTTAAAATGTAGAATCGTGTTGATTATACAATTGTATAAATGAGAACGAATAAGGTAATATAGTTTGGCTAGTAACGAGGTTCCATGGTGGGTTTTGTACGATTTTCACGTGAATTTGATTGGGGTGTATTTCGAATTTTGCAGTCAAACATGTTTCTATACATTTTGACTGCATGAATAAATAACGATCAGAGCTTGTCATTATCAGAAGATGTCCTTGTGATTGATTATTTGAAAGTATTGAGTATTAATAGCTCATTGTGGTTCATTTTATGGAGCACACCCTGTAGCTTTTAGAAAAGTATATAATGTTTTATTTTTCATTCGTGTGCATTCAGTGAGCGGCCACAGAAAACACCAAATTCTAGTTTTGAGAAGTCCAGTTAACTGTTGTCTGCCTGCATAGTCTTCCCACTATACAGATGAAGAGATACTGTTTGTTTACATTATACTGTGACGGATCCAAATCCAAACTGAGGGGTTATTACCTTGTTTTTATAACCTTATGTTGTTCAGGCTAAAACAGTTTCTGTTGGCAGACTTTATTAAATTCAAATATTGCTAACAGCATCGTTAGATTCTAAAACATGATATGATGGACGAGGGAGCGTGTCGCTGGGGTATGTTGTCTACCGAGGATTGGAGCTTTTACGACTACGACAGCGCCGCCAGAAACAAAAGCGGATTTCAGTATAATCCACCGCATAATTACGTATCTCATTAAGGCGATGGTTAGCAAGGGCGGCTGCAATACAGCTGCATCGCCACGTGCGTCCCCTCCAAAATCCCGTTATACCCATATAGAGTTGCTCACCACTCTGTCGTCAACGGCTTCAATATACCACCATTATTGAGGAACAAATTTGAACTCTTGTTCCTCTAGTTTCCTTTAATTTCTTTCTCTTGGGAGAGGTTTTCCCTTACTTGCCTTCTTACCCAGGTGTTGGTAAAGGGACTTCTCCGGGATTGATTGCAATGGACAAGGAAGAGCAGATGTACTTAGGGAAATACAAGATTTGCTGCTGGCATTCCCGGTCTTCTGAGTCTGCCTGTCTCACCTGCACGTAGAGCATCTAACAGCATCTGGATACAACACGGCGTATGGTGTTTTATACCTAATTCCACTGAAACCAGTGCATGTATAGCTGTACCAGAATGCACCAAGGTGCACGACTGCTTTACTTATTATGTATATGTAAGGTAATCGAGTTTTTGCATATATATAGGTTTTGTTGTATATATGAAATTATATCTAGAATATTCAGATAATAGAAAATGACAGAATATATGAAATGAATTATATGTGCGTTATGAAAATAATACATAACCTGGTTGATCTTTCGTGATAGTGTTACATGAAGGTTTAGCGCAACAGTGTTAGACCTTTAAGCCATTGGGAGCTCAGTCCGTTGTACTCTATGTAGGTTACTACTTGAACATACACTGGGTGTGTAATATTACGGACGGTGACTTGGTCTATGATTAGTCAGGCGGGAAAGTAAATCTGAACAGACTGAAGGTTACATATATTCTGGCGAAGTCTGATAGTAGATTACACAATTTGTCACACATATCAAGGTCTCGAGATATCCAAAATGTACGTAATCAGAGCGCCACAAATTATACCCACCAGTTCACCTTAGTACAAACTCTGTTTTGCTGTTCATATTTGTGCCCACACCGAAGACCTAAAAGTTGTAACTTCCTCGCTTGTCGTTCAACATTAAGAGGATAGGGCAACGGCTGGTTGACCATATCAGTATAATGGCTCGAGCAAGTCGTCTCAGTGAAGCAGCACTAGATAAAAGAGCGGTGGAAATCCGTCCGGCAACAAAGAGGCACATTAAATACACTCTAAGGACTCCGTCGTTAAGTACCAAGTTAAACCCCAAGTATTCAGTCACTCACTCTCTCACTGAGTGCCTTTATGACGCCACTCTGCCTTTTCTCATACGGGCAACATTTGGTGTATTTGAAACGAAGGCGAAGGACGAAGTTGTCCACAGCCCTTTGTTCCAGACAATAGCGTAACGTCACAGCAAATGCTTAAGTGCATGTAACCAGTACTGTAGGTATAAATCCAATTAACACTTCGGTGTGTCGTGTGATTTAGACGAGAAAAGGCGGGGGCTCTCGCAAACTATATCGCGGCTAAAAGACGTGAATTTACGGTAGATATCAACTCGTGCAATTCATCCAACAGACAGATCTATATTCAATCTAACAACTACCCTAAATTTTACCTATATTAGTTAGCGAGAGACCCCACCTTGTCTCGCCTAAGGTTTATTCGCGTGAAAGCGCGAGACCTCTGAAATGCCGATTCTTCTCATTACTTGCTATGTGTACGACAACTTTGGAGACTATGAAAATAGCGAAAATTCCTTCTGTGAGCCTGGGATTCAACGAAAACCTCCGGTGTCCGATTGAGTATCTGACCCTTTCCCGTTAACTGCACGGCCGGTGTCATATACTTGAAAATAGTGCACAGTACATGTGTTATTAGCCGAGTCAGTTTGAAAGCGATGTTCCACACGATCTGCTCAATGTCTGTCCATTACAAGTCTCTAAAACAATGACTTGTAACTTGGCTGTACAGGCATCCATTTCAGGCAACGATCACATTCAGTTGTCATATATAAAATTGATAGATGATTTAATTTTATAACCTTAACCTTTTAACCTTGGATATGCATATGTAATGCACATCATGCGTTATGCTTGAAATTTAGAGAAACTGCATGTAATAATATTCATTGAAGGCGAATAAATGGTTTATGTGCCAAATAGCTTTTTATTTCCCCCCAAAATTTAAGACATTGCCTATATATATATATGTCTCACAGGCTTATTCACGAAAGACACTAGAAAGCAAACTCGTTTTTTATTACTGTAACAATTTTAAACGACCTCCTTTCATCAAATAATCCGCGTTTGTCAGGTACCTGCATGACGAAAGCCGTGGTGCAAGTTTCCCATGGACCTGGGCCCAGTTGTTCAAAGACTTACAATACCAGATTTAACATTAAGCCAAGTCTTCGATTTTGTACATAGCCCAAATGTAATAGTGTAAAATTTTATCAGATATGAACTAAATCAGCTGCTGTTGTACTTGGATTCTGGACAACTGTATTGGTTTCTGAATCTGGCGAAAATCTTAAATCTAAAATTTGACTTAATACCATTATTAGGTGATACACTTTCCCCAAAAAATGGTCCCTGACCCTATCGTATAAGTTTGTTATTTTTTTATTTGACGCAGTACTCCAGAATATATCAGCACGATGTAAGTGGTATAATAAAATGAACAAATCCATTCACCTTTTCGTTACTGTGTCTAGGGCTACTTCTGACTTGTAACTTATCAGTTGAACTACGATTACTAGCAAAAAGTTATACCTTTCAACCGTAGCTTGTAATTTATACGTGAGTCACTACAACACATCGGTAGGTTTACACCTGTGGTTCACCGTTAAAGGCAGCTAATCAAGTTTTCTGCATGAAAATATCAAATACTTTTTGATTACGAATCTTTTAATTAACCCATACAACGATTCTTGTGCCGTTGTACCTCTCAATATTCAATGCGAAAACACAAAAGAAACTGCTATGGTTAGGTTCCTTCGATTATGTCATGCAAGGGTGGTAGGCATTAAGTGTAAGTATTTAAGCGGAAGATTAGCACATTCCTAACCGGTAATGACATGGATAAATCAAGGAAATTTTAAACTTAGTTCATTACCTCATTGTTATGAGCAGAGAGGTATTTATAAAAATTGGGTAGAAAAAAAACTGAACGAAAGTGACCAGGGCAATTTGGAGAAAATTACCCTTTGTGAAGAAAAGAAGATTTATAGAAACTGAAAAAAAAATTGTGGCATGTTTTTTTCCATGCTATTGTGTATTAATTTTTCTGGAAGGGGAGAGGAGGAGATTAGGGTGGATTTATATCCATCAGCTCTTGGTGCCATATATACAGCTGTATGACAAATGATCAGTGGCATATATAAATAATGCCAAATATCACTACGTGCGCGTGCTCGGTCGTGTGGAAATACACACAAACACAGCAGCCGAATATATCATCTCGACCAGACGCAGCATCGTCAAAAATAATTTGAACTCTTTAACAAGTTAAGTGCAGTGATCAATCTCCTACATTTGGGAGGCTGTGTCAGTGACAGTCTCGTCCTAATGAACTCACACATCGCCGTGTCTTTGTTCTCCCCTTATACATATATATCTCTGTCTGGGTGGCTGATCCGTCATATTTCATCCCGCACAATTTCATCATTGTCTTTACGGCCGAACTCGTACTTTTCCGTCTCTATAGCTTATCGTCAATCCCCGTAACGGATTCGCTCATTGACGGAAATTCTTTTGGCACTAGTGCCAAATGACTGTCACACCCCACACAGTTTAGTGACGGAGCGTGCTGTATCTGTATGGACGGTACAAGTACTTTGTTTTTGCTTTTGCACTACAGATTATTTCACATTTGCCAGGATTTTTACTAAATGTAACAAATCTCCGAACATCGAAAGTGGGATTGCAGGATGTTTTTGTTTACTTCCCGAAATACATACAGTCCAGGGTAAATGATGCATCTGCTTGGCGCTGCTCATACATATGTACAACCATCTTAGAGTAACCCATACTGCTTTTTCCATTGGCAGTTTGGAATTTTACATCGATGCTGTGAGGATTTGGATTATACACACAATATTCTGCACTGATATTTTATATTTTTATATTTTTCGTTATTTTGTAATTAATGTCAATTATGCTTTCAAAACATAATGTTCATGCGTCGACTTGAAGAATATCAATGTACCTGCAAGTGTCCTGTTTTAGTTTTGTAAAGCAGGAAAACTATTTATTATTATTATTATTATTATTATTATTATTATTATTATTATTATTATTATCTCAACCGTGAAAAACATACACGTTTTACCTCGGTGCAGATATTGCATTATACCAATATAGCATGTCGATTCAACAAAGATTAGTTTGTACCCCTACATGGATCATCAACTTGTAATTATCTGATATCATGTCCACGAGATAACATGCGAGAATTACAATTCCATATGCTAGATATAAATGACTTCATAATTACAGGGTGTGTTATTAACTTCAATATCATATAATGGTGATATGAAATAAATGTTGTTTGTTTTAAATTGGAATTTGTAGACTCTTGATTAGTAGATAAAAACGTGCTCAGTAGACCAGAAATTACTTGTATACTCGTTATGCCTCTGAAATATTTATGTCTTTTTTTTATTATTATTAAAATTCAGGTTTAAGATCATAAGTTTGTTTAAGTTATGCATTGTATTAATTAAATTTAAATTATGCTGCTGTTAAGATAAATTTTTCATTAAGTTTGGTTAAACTGTTTGACACTTATTTTATTAAGTGTTCCGTAAGCACATGTATCGTATAAGGTGCTAAAAGTAAGTACCTATATGGCATACACAAAACTTTTTCATTTTCTCCTTTAAGCCTCACCACACAGCGACGACTCTCTGTCCAATGCAGTCTGTGATATTGCAAAGTTTGGGTCTAATACACAGATATGACAGCCCTTCAGTTTTTTGTTCAAAACAGCGTTAAACATACGAAATAAAAAAAAAAACATTGATGCGTCTTTTCCAACACGTGGAAATCATCAACCAATGAGGAAGTCCGTGTCATTTTCAAACGAAGTGCTGTTTGTGTTTGTATATTACCCTATCGCTGAGTGGCTGGTTCAATACGCTTGTTGCATCTTGTCGCGGATGCTTGTGGAAGAGAAAAAGGAGTCGTGTACCATTGACACAGTACCACACCTCTTAACTCGTATACCGTAGAAAACTTTGAACCAGGCATATCTGTCTACAAAAAGCACACGATAAAATGATTATAATTCCACGAATGTTTTGTGCTGTACAATTTAACGATTTCCGGACTTGTCTTGGCGTTTCATTACAATGGATATTTTGTGTCTGCCGTTGAGCGCGTCTGGGGGAACATAGGTTCTTATAAAGTTTCACATCTGGTGGTTTTTATCAGCCGTCTTGTAGTATGTAGTCAGCCGTCATATACAATTACTTCATGTTTTCTTTCATTACTGATCCAAACCAAGCGTGACCGGGTTTCCATGAAAAAATAAAGGCGCATCAACATCATGACCAAAACAGACGAAAAAAAGGCGAGGGCAGCGCAAAGCAGGCCGCCTGTAACCAATGTACATTAATCAGGAACACATTAAGGCCCAGAGCAATAAATATTGCGCTGAAAATTATTTCAATTAATCCTTTCTTTTCGAGTTATGCATCATTTTCTTGTCACAACTGCTCCACCCACCAGGTACTTTGCCTTAAGTTAGCGAAGCTGTTCTCTACATTACGCAGATCTATTAATAATACAGCTGCTGTTAGTTTAGACAGTTTAAAAACAAAGATGAAAGATATAACCCTGAAATGAGTAAATAATATACATTAGAGATAAGATTAGCCTCCCTTGTTTTTTATTTTCGATATTAACAGACGAATCTGAGGCACCTGTTGGAATTTTGTCTCATTATTTTATAGATGTTTCATTAAGTATATATATATAAGTTCTTACATGCATGAAATAAATGAAAATAGATAAATGTTGACCTGTTCAGCAAACGTCAAAGAGAATAAGAATGTTGTATGGGAAAGTTTTGAAAGGTATGCTTTTGAAATGTTTGCACACCAAAATTAACATGAATCTGGGAGAAATCGCCTTTCTTCATAATGTAAACCTACATGTAATCCCACATCTGCGAATTTACAATTCAGCTTGGTGTATCAGCTATTCGTGATATACTTTTGCTTAGGAGAATATTAGTGCCAACTGGATATGTTATAACCCATTCCTTATTCATACCATACAACACCACCGGGATTTGAGAGCCTTCTGGAGAATATGATTGGGTAATACTTATAGACCGTTCTGTTTGGATATTTCAATTTATTCTTACCAAATTGTTGCCTTCTTCCGGAGATATGAAACAGAATATTGACCTGGAATACCATTTCAACTGTATACTCCTCCTGGAATTCGAATAGGGGTAAGATTTTGATACTGGATCACGTTTCCGTTGGGTAGCTCTGGGGGCACTGTTTCTTCTCTGCAACCTTACTATATAAGGATATACATATATCACACGTAGCAAGAAGAACAGCAATTTCAGTGCTGAGAATATCCGTTTAGATCATGAACAATTATAGTTCAGATATAGGGTGTTCGATATCGCAGAAAGACATTCTATGTTCAAATTCTATGTAGCATGACGCACAGAGCACATGTAAATCTTTTAAACATCATATTTAAGTTTCGATTGGTTCCGTGTAGTAACGATGGCGATGCCACTAATCGCACGGTCATGAATACATATAAGGAAATGCCGCAGATACTAGTCCATCGCGACCATCTGATAATATGTCATTTTCTAAAAACCTTATTATAGTATTAACCAAAAATTGTGGATAAGTTTTCTTTGATGCAGTCATAGTTTGATAAACCATTTAACCGTTAATAACTCGGCGGCTTAGACTGTCTTCCTCTCATGCCCTGGATGCATGTTCGATTCCGGCTCTCGCTGAGGTACCTGAGAGTGGTTTAAGCTGCGAATACTCACTAAATAGTATTGGTGAAAAATACGGAGTTAAACACCATTCAAATAAATATGGGAAAACAAGAATCCTTATCCTGAATTTTGCGTTTTATACCGCATAGCTAAGATCGTACAATGGCTGTTCGCCTTTTGTTCGTCTACTACTCTCCTACATGTAGGTGTAAAAGTGTTTCATTCTTTACTGGGCAAATCGTATAGTAGGTTAACCTGCAGGGAAGCAAACGTTCTATGAGTCCTTTGGCTCAGATTAAGCATAAAAATACTAAGATATAAATGATAATTTGGCCGCATTTTGCTCTGATGTGCATGTCGTCGATTCAGTGTATGTCTCAAGATATAGGGAAATTCCTATTTTCCTATGTAGAGGGCTCCTAATATGCTAGGCACAGGAATTAACGTCAGTGCAGTGTGATTCACTCGCACTGAACGCACCAACAGTATAGATGATAGGCCTATTCGAATGACCGTGGTTGGGATTCATAACACACCAAGCATGTCTAACGTGAACTGAAATGAAAAAAAATGAAAATAAAAGCCATGAAATCTATGCATGTAAAAATAAGAAAACAACATCGTTTCCTGGCTGGGTTCGGTGCTGATAGGTTTCAGTTCTCAACAAGAACGGCTTAATTTATAACAGCTCGCGCGACGACACGAATTCAGGATAATCACGCGTAATCTCTCGAAACTTTGTTGCGAAAGTGAGGCTGTGATTTAGTATGATTGACAGGTGTGCGGTTTCAGAGTTCTATGTTCTGATGTCACGCGTGACGTTAATCGTTTCCTCGTGAGTAACGTCATGGTTTTCCAGTCGAGGAACACCGGCTCGTGTAACGTCCCCATATCTTCCGCTATACTCCCTTATACCGCACAGCTTATGCTCCATAGAATTGTCACATTTGATCCGCACGTCTAATAGGAACTGAATATTTATAGCCCATTCTTTTGTCATTCTATACTCAATTACGAAATGCAATGCAAACATCGGCGCCCGATTTTGTGTAGCAGTGTAAGCAATAGTAAATGGTCTTGAAAATTGCAAAATCGATTCTTACAACTATTGTCTTTGTTATTTGTGTTATGTGGGGTATGGATTACAGGGGATTAGTTACAATGATAGCACACCTAGATCATGCCTCAGCGCCATCACTTATACATGACTAAAAAAAATACCCGTCTTTCTCATAATGAACCCCCACCCACGTGGCCATTCATTTTCCAGTACAAAAAGTCACAGTGGCCATTGGATTGTCTTGTTACATACAAATACTTATTTTCCCTCAGCAACCTGAATTTCACTTTTTTATGTGTAATAGATTTAGCGATTAAGGCACTTAATGGTAGGTCTTATAATTTGCTATCTTCGATGCATTGTTTTTGGCCGAGTCTAGCTATATTACAATGTTTGTATTCTTGGAATTAAGCCTGTCTTCTCAATCCTTCCATCGAACAAATCAGATGGAGAAAAAAGATAATGTGACCTTTATGGGATGGGACTAATTTCAAACCAGACGTCTGACGGTTTTGGTCTGCCCGGTCAAAAACGTCTTCTTATCTGAAAGTAGACAAACAGAAATGTGCATCTTCATCGGCACTGACAATATCTTGGCACATTTTCCCTATGTTTCGTCAATTTTTTATCCCGCTTCTGTCACACTGGTAAAAGTTTGCGGTCTTTTTGTCGCCAATGCTCAATATAGTCCAGGCATTTTAACGACAGGCACATTTCTTCATCGTCTAGCCACGGTACAAGAATAAATACACTCAATTAGGTAGATAAATGTTTTGAAATATCTATACCTTTGGCCTGAGAGCTTCCACACAAGTTAAGGGGTCGCGGAGGTCAATCGGCTGCAACACGATATGGAATCGTACGTGCACAGTTTGTCATATTTTTGTTGTCTTATGTAAAACAATATCTATAATCAGACTCTTGTCTTTAATTGTTCTCAGTCTACGTGATTACTTTATCAAGATGGTCAAATGATTTGACGTTTCGCTGATCTGATAAGCATGGTTGTAGAAAGGCTGATCATAAATGATATATTGTAATGAGCAAATGAGGAAACAGTCGTGGATGATGGGTTATACCAATGGTTACGTCTCGTCCCCTTATATCAAGTTTTCAAGGAATGTCTAGTGTGGTGAGCCTTACAAGTTGTCGGTGTAGGCAGTAAGGGGACAAAGCTCTGTGTGACCATGAACAATAACATAGGTAAATGAGAAACATATGTTCTTGCTCCACTTCGACATGCGTAACCACAAAGTTCTTCAGATCAATGTCCAATATCAAGCAATGGCCTCGCTGGCCAAGTGACAAACATAACGTACAAATGGCTAAGGTCACATGGTTAGGCATGTAGTTGGTTATAGTGCAGTGACGTTTTTCGAGTGGATTATTTTAACCGATTATATACATTCTCTGGAAGTTAAATAAACAATAACCGTTTTGTTATCGGTTTATATAGCAAACGAAACATAAATGGAATGTGCACCTCGTGGTGGCCCCTATTGTTGCCTTCTTGATAAACTGCTCAGCCTTGGTCTAGCGTCGTTGATGTATGGGCTGCGAAGTCACGTCAGGTGAAAATGGCGGTAAATCAACTGTTGGTGACTTGATCAGACAGGGGCGGATGGATATGGATTGGTCACGAGATGCTACGATTTTCCAAATCATGAACGGATGCTATTAGCAGCAGATGTATCAAAATCAGTGGCGTTCCACCTGCTTGGCTGACTTCAACCTTGGATTCACTTGAATTACAACACCGGTGACGTCAGCATTTCCGGATTCGCACCCTTCCTTCTGTTATAGGACTCACGCTTCGCAGCGGAAGGGAAAATATTTCGACTTGAGAAAATGTCCGGTTGCCGTTTTTCGTATTTCTCATCTGCCTCCATACGAAATTAAAATGCGATAAATTACCAACGTGAGGAAACGCTCTTGTACAGAAGCATGCAATAGCACTTTACAAGATTTATTGCAAAATAATTTGGCGTCCATTTGTACGGCTGACAGAAAAAAGCAGAAGACTACGTGTTAGAGACAGATATCAAGTAACAGTAAAACGACTTCTAGGGGTTTTTTGTCTGGCATATAGATTTTGAATAGAAAAGATATTAACATGGATAGTTTCTGGATATTTTAGGAAACTCTTGTGCGTGGGGAGGGTGAGGGTGGTGGTGATGGTGTGGAGTTCTCTTTTTTTTCTGAAGTACGATGTAAAAGACATCTCAATATTGATACTTATTCACAACAGCGAGTTGTTGAGAAGGCCAACTTATCCATTCGGATTTCTTTGCCCTGACTAAGCCGAGTGTGTGTGCTGCTGCTCCGTGAGGGCAGTATACAGTGAGCTACATGCCCCGTTTCCCTCTCTCCTACCCCTCGATCACTCCGATAAGCCTCACCAACACCGCCTGGTTTAATATCAGGGTTCTGGGGATATGTGATATAAACAAAAGGTCAAGGCTAAAGTAAACCGTTCTGGGGAGTAGCCCGCTGAAACCCGGGAAGATTTGGTAGGAATTTAATGTTTTTGACGGGTATCATTTCACCGCCCAAACCAGCAAAATAAGTCGTTAAAAGGGCGACGTTGAGTCCGTAAGATCAACTCTACAGTAAGCGATATCTGCTGTGTTCCTATCTAAAACTACGGCTTGGACGCGTGTGTAAATGGCCGACCGTATTACTGGACTACGTTCTCTGGGTGTTACGTTCCTACTTCCCCAGGAAAAAACATTGGCCTCCTCAGTATCATGGGAGCGGATGGGCGAGGCGACCACAAGGCGGAGTCTGGGAAAACCTGCAAACTTTTGACGGCGATAAGGTTTAATTGTTTTCGACAGAAGCCGTGTGCGCTTCGCCATGACCGGTTCTGATTTCAGTGGTAGTATAGAGTCTCCAAACGCTCTTAAAATGAGATAGCCTCGACTAGGTGGTAATGAAGATTATTTCTGATTATATAGAGCAGGCTAAGGAGATAAATCACGCCCCGATCCTCGGACCGTCGACAGAAGACATGATGAATTCATCTGACAAGTTGTTAGCCGTAAGCAGACGACACCTGATGTCCTCCTATGACGTCATTCTCCCCGATGTGCTCTGCTTCTCAAATGACGGTGACGGTGTGGACAGGAACATCGGTGCATTTTCTTAAGAAAATAAAATGAACGGTGTTTTCGCACAGGCGCAATGATGGATTGGTGATTGTCTGTAGGCATCACAGGTTACAAGATACATGTCTCGCATTCGCCCTACTTCTGAGGTCAATGGGAATTGGAAGCAAGCAGATGCTGTGTTCTTTCCATGCATTTTTTGCCATCTTCATCAATGTGTGTACGGTTCCTGTGCAATGAACACATGCTTGTGCCAGTGCATTACAGCTATTGCTCAGTTTCATACTCATTAAGTTTAATACATGAGGCAGCTTTTGATTACGGTGACGGGGGTTGGGGGTGAGGGGAAGAAGACACCCTGGGCTAACATTTACGGCCGCGTAGTGTTAAATATCTTCTGTTGTCAATCAAAAGCATAGCGGCAGAAGTAGGTCGTTATAGGGCTCAAAACCCCTAATATAACATTCCAGTTTTTATTTTGTTAGTAAAGACTGTCATGGGGCGCTCATATGGAGACTTTTACGACCGCTCGTATAGCAGGAGCGTCTATCACTCAGTGGTATGATTCCTCAACCGCCACAGCTCGCGAATTAAGATTTCAAAATGGCGTCAGCTGAGATTCCATTCTTCCCTGGTGATTCCTCCTACAGGCGTCCTTGAATCTTGAGAACGGTAATGAGGGTTGTGGGAGGAGAGGGGGGAAGGAAGGGGTGGATGCTGTGTACAAAGCCTGTGGACATTTGTTCTTAGCACATAGCAGTGTTGGTCTTGTTTTCTTATAGTGATTTATTTGTTTATTTATTTTATTTACGCCGTACATTATCGTGGGAGGAAACCGACGACCATCCGCAGCTTGCTGGAGGACCTTCCCACCGAACTGACACAGTTTCCCAAGGGAAGCCAGCGTGAGCTGGATTTGAACTTAAAGCGACAGGTGAATGGGTCATTACGGCGCGCTGGCACGTTAGCTACCTCGGCCACGGAGGCCTTCTTAAAATGACAATATATATATAAGCAACTGGAGTCTTGAAGGTTGCTGGGTGCCCTGTTGTCCCTATATGACCTACGGCTACTCCATCAGAGTCAGTTGGCTCACCTGTACAGGTAAATGATCGACTGTGATATTCAGGCAGATTAATTCTTCTACAGAGACGGGTCAGGGGTCAGGCGACCTCGCTGGTGCTTGTCACCCATGGTTGATCCTTCACAATAAAAGGTGTGTGACTAAACTTTCTGCCTCGGGTAAACTGATTATTGCATTAGCTTAAGGAATGCTAATTTCCACGACGACATCATAAACTATAACAAATGTGGCACATGAATTGCTCATCTGTGAGTGAAATCATGTACGCATTCACTGGTATTGTGTTGTATTGTAATTTTCACATGAGTATAATGATAAAACATTTCCAGAATATAATTAAGGCTAAAATATATCTGCAAATATTCAAGTTTGATGGCCTGATTAAGTCGTTATTTTTAATTTGTTTTTCAGGAGCAAAGTGGTAGTTTTTGATAAGGAATTTGATCGCGAGTTTTCGGAAGTCAGCCGTCACTTTGACGCACTTTTCCAGTCATATAGGGCCAGCGGTCAGTTACCATTCTCTCGTTGCTCTCTTGGTTGAATTCACTTTTTCATTCGTTTTTTGCCCTTGTCTTCTACCTGTCACCCTCCATGCGCACTAATCTGAGGGGTCATTGTGGGCAGGTGAATTATCATTGCGGTCTAGACTGTCCCCCGGCACTCCCATTTCCTGTCAGCTAAGCTTTGGCGGCCATGCCTCATGGTTGAAGCTCTGTTTATCTTTTCCCTGATCTTGCTTTGCCCAACTTCGACGGATAACGCTTTTCAACTTTGAAATTGAAATTAAATTGTTTCCGCCGCGAAACGCCTACAGTGGTTCGATCGGTGTTGACAACAAACCTGTTATTAGTGTCAGGTGGGACAGCTGACCCTTGTCCTACCAAACGCATCCCACAAAATCAGGGATCGATATCGGAGAATAGTTCTTAGATATAATCTATGATTGGAGACAACCATAGATGTCTCAGTTATCTCAGTTTCCCATCTGATATGAGTGACCTATAAGTTGAGTATAGCTCTGCCATTGATACCAGCGTTTCCCCCTCCCGAAACCATGCATGGGCCAAGATGTGCATGTCGTTTAACATATACGCACGCTCCTTGACTTCAAGCGGATTAATATTATCTACGTCTGAATCTTAATCGGTTGTCTTACAGCAGGCTGTATTTGTATGACTGGGTCTAACACCCGTGATGATACGGTTAAGGTAAAAGCTGTTAAATGCACCGTTCAGGATTTGTCTGTAGCGTGGCGGGTTTGTTTTGTTTCGGTTACCCCCAGGCTGTGTATGTGCACCGCTTATTAAATCAAAACTTTATCTTGTTTGTCACTTGTAGAGCTAGGTACGTTTCATCCTCACTGAGTATTTGTCTAGCCACCGTCTGAAACCTACAGTCTAATATGCCTGTAGTTCTATCACCCAGGCAATAAATACCCAAGATTTTGAGACAGTGTAGGGTGGGAGGGTTGGCGTGGGCTGAAATAAAACTTCTCAAGAGTGAAGTTCAGAAGCCAGTCTTTGCTCTTTAGCCAGTAAAATTACAGAAAGTGAAATAGTGAGGGTGTATAATGGGATTTTACATTATTATATATTTTTTCCCAGACGTAATGTTATAGTCTGCAGTACAAGGTCATATTTCTATATAATATTGTATACTCGTCAGAAATATACATCAATACTGCAGTGTAGTTCATTTAACTTCACTGAACAGCCATATAGCTGAATACTATAAGAAACTGTGAAGTTTTCTTTGGGTCTGAACATCTTAAAATCCATTACGTCTCGCTATGAAATACGAATGCCATTCTGGATCGCCTGTCAGGCTGGAGAGCGAATGAGTATGGACCAGATCTACGAGCAAGCGGTCAAACATTTCGGCTTTCCCTGCCACCACGTAATCCCCAAAGTATAGTTTATTGTGTCGTATTTTTAGTTTTCTTTCACCACTTGTCCAGATAAAGCCTGGTTTACATTTTTTACCTGGCGACCAAACAAAATTTATTTATCCAAGTTCAATTACTTCAAAGGCTTCATTTGGCCTTTTTAACATCGTCTTGTAAAATAATTCAGTGGAATCAAGGATCAGTTGTCGGCGAGACGGATTTACCGTGGTGTATGGGGCTGAAAGAAAACATAGAGCAGACGGGCGAGGTCAGTCATTTGGAATTAAGTACAACTTATAAGGTTACCTATTATCTCAGTACGTGTAATTGGAAATCCCGGAAGGTTGTACGCTGTTCCATACCATAGAACGACCTTGGAGATTTATGGACAAAAACTGTGTAATGCTCATTCTTTCGCTGAAAACTGTGCCTAAAATTTACAAACAATCTATTGATGAAACTATTGTTGTTGTTGTTTTTTTTGTTTTGTTTTTTTTTTTGTTTTCTTTTTGCTTTTTTGTGTGCCTTAAGTTCTTATGCATTATTAGATGTATATGATTTCTGTTTGGCATGAATTGTTTAAAATGGTCGTAATATTCATCAGTATTAGATTCGAGATAAAGCTGAAATTATGTAGCTTGCACGATGCGAGATGTACGTGTGGAGCAAGGCGCTCGTCAAACGAATGCGGCTGGATAAATGACAGGCACAATGCAAAGGTCGATATTTATAGCACAAGGAAGAAAGAAGTAGAGACGATCACTTCTAAAGCGACACATTGTCCTGATTAGTGTTAAGTTTCATCATGTCATGATATACGAAATGCCACCATGCCCCAACATAAAGTACATGCATATTAAAACAGGCATAAATAGACATTAATTATGTCTATCGGGCGTGTGTACATATTTAAGATGACGGTAAGCTATAAAACACCTCTTCATGACGTTTTTGTCAGAGATCAACAGTTATTTTGCTATCAGAATTTTTTTGATTCACGACGTGCTCGGAATACATCGAACACGACGATAATCGTTGTCGTGTCTCCACTTTTCATTCCCTTTTCTCATCTAGTGTATTTTTATTTATCTTCTCCATCCCACCCACGTCAAACGTTTTCCCTATCCCCCTCGTTCGTTTCTTGTTATTTTTTTCATTCCTGTATTTTCATACTACCCTAGGATGAATGGAGATCGTCATAAAAACGTGAAATGTATCTGTCGAAACAGAAAAAAAAACATCAGAATGCAGAAATGGGGAAGTAGTGCATAGATATTAAATCATATGTTACATTAACTGTACTCTAAAATTAATTACACTTAGCCATTATCAACAAATTTCCGGAGATTACCCTGTTTTTATCCACGTCATATTTGCTAATTGAAAAGTCTTGTTTATCTGTTCGGTGGTATTGTAATCCAGCTCTTCTCTTTGGCGTGACCAGCCATGATTGCTTTTCGTAACTCCGGCTCAAGAGAGTACCCTCTGGCAATAAACTGCACACAGAGTTTTGCCAATATTTATACATCATTTACAACATCCTCATGTAGCCTGGATTTCAAATTGAAAATAATATTTTTAAACGACTTATCTCGTCAAATATCCACACACACACAGTCGGAGATGTTTCTCCAATGTTGATTGCGGTTGATGTTACACGGTGTATTACTCAATTCTCTATACGCCATCATCCGTCCCAGTCATTCAAGCGATCAATCAATCTGTCACGTGATCGCGGCCCTAGTCCTCTGGCCCTAAGGCTCTGTTTTCTCGGTGTCCCAACGGCTGGATTCTTATCTGTAAATAAGCCGATATGTTCTGCCAGATTATGGCAGACTATCCAATCTCATTAATATTGTTATAATTATTCTAAATCCCTTGTAGATATTCCACTTACTATTAACGTCCAATGGCCCTGACTGCTGTGGCTAAATGCGTTATGTTGTACATCCGAGAATAGTTCGCACGCTATTCATTTCTCCCCCAAAAGTATTTAGGTTATAGGGTGCGATACTTCGTTCCGTTACTGCAGCACACTGAAGGCACTCCCACTCACAACACGGATCTTATATGTATCAAAGCTAATTTAACTTAATATACAGTATTTTGCAAGTTTGCTCTGTTTTCTCTTCCAGACTTACCGTGCTTCTAACGGGCAGTGTCGATCATGTACGTTGATATAGAGCTGTCTTAATATAATGGGAAATATTTTGCATCGCCATGTCTTTTAATATGCTTACAGATCCTGACACTCTGGTATTGGATTACAGCATTGTGCAGGTAAATTATCCCAAACCGTTTGATTTTGTTGTCTAATTCTTGTTGCAATTCATTGCTCTGTAGTGTGATTTCGTCCAGTGTCAGGTCATCTTTCAGATCATGTATTGTTGCCAGGAGGTTTGTGTCACAACCCTTAATGAGATTCAGTTTGAGCAGGGTAAATATTACATACAGACCCGCGCGTGTAATGGTTAACTACATTAGCTTAATGAAATCAAGCGAGAGAGGTTGTGAGCGGACGTTTGCCCTGGGGCAACTGGAAGATCGTTTCACGGCGCATGGGTGAAATTTCAAAGCCTGCCACTTTGATATTACACAAACGCCATAAAGGAATATTCCATTTGTACAACAGGACAGAGTAAACTTGAAACTTGCGCATGTGTTTTAAGTAGGCCAATACGTCTGAACGGTGAAATGTTGTCTGGATCTAATTGCTGATGCTGTGATAAGCTTGTAGATTGTCCATATACTTCTGAAAGACGCAGACCAATACGCAGGTTAGGTACACTGTACACGTATAAGGCTTCATATGATAATGTTATGCAGTATTCATGCTGATTCTGTTAACATCGATCCTTAGCAAAGAGAAACAAGATAAACTTGCTGTATAAAACAACAATAAATGGAACAGAAGGCTGTATATTATCGCACATAAATCGAGAGTCATAAGCTGTCTTAATTATAAGTGCGCCTGCGCCGGAGGCCATTAACATATAAACAGTTCATGAATATCTATGAGATTTACCTACCGGCGGCAACTTACTGCGATGTGGACAAGCTGTCGATTGGGACAGTTTCTCTTGATGACAGCACAAAAAAAAAATAAACTCGTGAGAAATGGCACAGAACGAATGAAATATTAATAGTCTCCACAGGTTATACGGGAAAGCGAATGAGAGGTGACAAATAAGCTGTGTGTACCGCACACAGGCTGATCGGCAGAGTCTGGCAATGCGAGGCTTACATCTCTCGCCGATCTGTCGTGCAAGATGCCGGGCCCCGCAGCCGAGGCTGATTGACACTCCGACGCCCTCCGCATTCAATATCCTCTACAATCTCTGCCGCTTTCGTTCGCGCTTCTTTTTATTCCGCTCAATTATGACCGTTTGTTTTTAGGCGTTAGACACTGTTTCTTATCCCACCACCTGCATCTAACAGCGTTGTTTGGCAGAGGAATAAAATATTCATTTCCTTCTCTCCCAGTAATCGTTTAATTTTTCATACGACAAGCACGCGATTTCCGGCGCGGGAAGGGCTCTTTGATCGGAATTCGAGGATCAGATCATCCTGTTAAATCTTTTCCCTTTCTTCTCCGATTAGATGAATACAACCACGATCTTCACAATAACCAGTCTCAACATTTCAAGGCAATCTTTCTTCATGTGTATAATCCCCGAGGTGTGAAAACGTGCTCTCTTCAATAAAGCAATCTTACAGAGGACATCTTATGTGAGTTCCAATCCCGCACGGCAATCGCTTAAAATCCTTTTCACATTCGTAAACTGGTATAAAACCAATAATTCACAGTTCTCAAGATCCTCATAAGGCTTAGGTTTTGATGACAGGAGAAACATTAATGGTATGGTATATAACAGGGCTTTCCCAAGAAAGCAAGCAGTATATACCTATATCAAGAAAAATGCAGACTAAAAATAGAGGCAGTTAAACAAACCTTTCACATGTTGAAAAGACTTGGCAAATCCTGACTTCATGCATGGTCTACCAGTGGTATACAAATGTCGAACTTCACGAGTCGTAAAAGTCACCACGGAATGGGATCGCCGTGAACGACCGATCTGTGACATATGTCTTTTTGGCATCTATCTTTGTTCAGGACACAGAGTCACTTTCAGCATAATTTCGATTGTATCCATGCAGTGTCCTCTCGGCTTTCAAAGTGGCTAATCTCAGTGTAGACAAGTTTATACCGCTGCCTTACCTTAGACGCGATGCCGACATCACACAGTTATCTGCTCACATGAATCTCATGGTCTTGCATGGTGACAATGAACTGGTCAACGTCACAAATGGAAAATATAGTGGAAAATATAGTGGGTGCATTTACTGACAGCCAAAATTCGGTGGTTTAACACGACACTCCAGTTTCATGCACCCATGAAAATGGCAGACACCAAAGGCCTATGTAGTCCATGGGCCAAGGCCCAAAATTTCACATATTGGTACTACCCAGAGTGGCCAAATCTAATTGCTGTTTTTAAGTTGGTAAATGTCTTTAGTTCATGGTTTTGATATGATAGCCCTGGCAGATGGGTAGCTTTGTAAAAGTTATGCCCCCTTTAATAAACTTTCTTATTGTTCAGTGTACTAAAGCATATATTGCCAACAGTCATACAATAGCAGCGCTATTTGAACCCCCCATAAACTCAGGAACAGAGTGTCTACCTGTAGGACGTTTTGATGTTAAATCTGTCAAGCAAAGTACTTTTTTAGTTAGAAAGAGTACGTTCCATGTAAGAAGAGTTTTTCATTGTACGTTTTCTCCTACAGTCCGTTTCTGTTCTTCTCCTGCATTACTCTTGGAAGATTAAACGAATGATTATGGATTAACAGCGCTATCTTCCGAGGAAGAAAATTCACACAATTTCATCTCTAAAGGATGAATATCTTGAGATCTATCAAACAAGGTTGTGGGTATAGCGCTCTGAAAACAGTTGTTGTATCCCTAGAAATTCTATAAGTGATAGTTACACTTTATTCACCAGCACCTTTGGATAGAATAGTCAAGCCTTTGTGTCATGGTGAAAATGCTATTGAACTAGCGATCGTGTTACCTTTGAAGTTTGTCCGTGTTCAAGTCCTGTTGCCTGATGTCCATCGCTCGTTGTAGAACGTTCCAAGAACCTTATCTCCTCGCGATATCAAGGCTTCAGAATCATCTTCAAAACAATGAATGATGCCTGGCTGCTCCATTTACATAGCAGTCTCTTCATCAACGAATGATATGTCCATTAAGAAATACTTTGCTTTAGGGTCTATTCAGTTAATGCATTTATGGCTCTATACAAGTATGCCTGTGCATTTTAATGTGGTAGTTAAAAACAGACTGCATTCTTCAAGTGGCAAAAACTTATGTGACATCAGTGTTCACAATATCGTCAGAAAAGGTCACTCAAGTATCCACCGTTTTAAAGGCATTTTACTAGGTTGTAAAAATTTGACTACAAAATGTATTTTGTCTGGCATACACTTCATAATATTTTTTTTTCCTTTTTTTTTTAGTCCTACTTCAAAGTAGACATTTACACTCTGCAAAGAGTAATACAGAATAATTTAGCCCTTAATCTTAGTATTTGCCGGAACTTTCAGTTATCAGTATTCTTGATGGAAGTCAAAAAATCTGATCAAAGGTTTGCTCTGACATTGTAGTTTTCAGACATGTAGATCACAGGTAAGGAAATGACACGAACGTTTACTTACCTAAGCTAGTCTACCTTAACTCACCGTAATAATGGATGTAAATAAAAGTTCACATCTGGGCATATGAACTGTTATCAACCCAGGTGAAAACATTCCAAATCGTACATGTAAATGTACAAGTCACTGAACATTCACCTAAAAGCGTCGACTGCTAAATTTTCTTTGCTTCATAAACAATCCATACCACCCTTTTAAATTTGTCTTACTATATTAATAAATGAGAGTCCGCGATATATTGACATTTCTCTTGATTTTTGTACTTTGCACAACGCCTTACAAGGTGATTTTTCATTTTATCAAAAAATGTGTGATAAAGCTACCATAACAGAAAGGCCATCATGTCTTAATTTACTTCTACTGACCCTGTAAACATGTTAATACGAACTAGGTTTGGCCACCTCAGGTGGTACCAATATCATGTTTGGCCCATGGACTAATTTAAAGGAGAAGAAAATGTAAATATCAATCAAATACCACTGAAAAAGTATGCATTTCCTCACATAAAAAAATTCTAATATGTACCTCAATTTGATAAATTATAAATAAAGTCAGGGCCAAAATCCCCTGTGGGCGACTCCATTTTGCCTAAGAACTAGTCCTGAAGTCTTCTGTGTTATGAGGAGAAATGCTGTCGGAAACCGCCGAAATGCAGTTCGTACATTTCTGATAGAACTCTTCTTCCCAAAAGGTAGGGAACAGTACAGCTCGTTTACCCCTTGACGATCGGGAAACCGGAATGTTGGATGTAGGTTCCCAGTTTACACGAACAAGTCGGCACTTTTAAGGACTGCCATTGGCTGAGAGGCAACACACTCTCAGCATAAATTATAGAATGTTAAAGATGGAGGACGTGATGGACTCAGCGATTTATGCCAGCTTTGTCGTTTTCAGACTTTACGTCTATGGCGAGGAAAAATCGCAAAATTATGCAGCAGGCATCACCAGATAGAAAAAGATGTGCTCTTTTCAGCCTATAGTGTCATTTTTTTTAAGTTCTCTTCTACTTCTAAGTGAAAAGGTCTTGGTATGGTGTTTATTAGCAATCAAATACTAGGATACAAATAAATAAACACTTTTTTGACATCGGGCAGAACTGGTAAACTTTGAGTATCCTTCCAAAATGCTTCTCATTCTAATCACGAAAAGATCATTCTTACTAATTTTATGGTTTTAAAACCACTTCCATCGATTATGAACGTCACATATTAAGTTTTACTCTTTCGTCTCGCCAAACCCTATCGAGTCAGTCGATACTTCAGAGGTGGGTTCCCTAAACCATTCTTGGACAGGATATTTTCAAGATGGTCTGTTTCCATTGTTGTCTGACCCTCGTGCTGTCTCATGTGCATGAAGTTCGATGGAGGCCCGCTTGCCTTATACCGATATGACATACGTTACTTTGGGGTAATTAGTGTATTACGTGTACAATTCTTGAGTATACGTTAAACAATAAGTCAATTAAAACATGTATATACAACAACAGCATTTACATGAACGTTTAAGATAAAACCCTAACTGAGGTAAACTGACAAGAGTTTACGTGTTTTCGATTACGTGTCACCGCAAGGATGTGGCACCAGGTGTACCTAATACAGAAATCATGGCAGGTAGATTATATAAAATACGAAAATATATTTGATACACCACACATAACGGTAAATCTCGGTCACTTGACCTTTGACTAACTGATGTTTTATTCTTACGGTTGATGATAAACCTATAGTATCAACGGTAGGCCGGAATGGATACATGCCAGTAGGTAAAAGTAGTAAGCAAAAAGTGTTAATGAAATAAAACATAGCACATCACCTTCAACTACACGAGTGTCGTATAGCATATAATGACGAAATCTGCATGGTTACTTAAAAAGAATGTTTCAGATAATTAAATTTTGTAAGGTTAATTAATAGCTAACCGTAGTAGGTTAATAAAAATATTTATTCCAATGTAAAGAAAAGCACGCCACAGTTTTCAGTGATGGCAGAGAGACGCGAGAGATGTTCTATAGGCACATGAATTTAATCCAAATATAGGGTACCATGCAAGTATTTCAGTTGTCTTGAATCAAAGCTTGTATCAGTTCATGCGTTAACAAGCATGGTGATTTTATTCAAGGCGTCAAATACATGTACGGCATTGTATATCTTTGGATGGTCATCAACGAATAATACCTGACAGGAAAACAAAATTTACACCGTTTTCTTTGCTTTCAGCCACTTCATTCTACATGAATAGTAGAGCATCTTTTCGTTTTGAAACTTTGAAAGTAGTATACATTTATTCTTAATGCTCGCATAAATGTTTCCTGTCTGTTTATTCTAAAATTTTCCCAATCACTGTACACGGATTTCTTGTCGTTTTCCATAGCTGCCATGTACATCGGTGTGGGAATGGCGTGTCTGGACTACCATAACCTCCATGCTTATACCACAACATGTCCTCCTGACATGTAGGCTCAGGGAGCCGAATTTGGAGCGGATGGAAGCCGTATCTGGCCCCAGTGAGGTAATAACCAGCTTGAAGAAGAACTACAATGCCGAAGTTTGTCATCTGATACAGTGAAGCCTATAACTCATGATTTCAAGTCAGCTCCTTTGATTAAGAACAGGTAGCACCCCGGCAAGGAAATTTCGCATTTTGCTCTGAGTATATTAACTGTCAAGATTTAAGTGTAGGGGGGGAGGGGGGGGGGGGATAGCAACATCATGGACGCAACGTCTGCCTCCATGACCGGATGTAGTTTCTTCATCATTTCCCGGAGGTAGGTCAATTACTGGTTATAATAAATGGGCCCGCTTTCTCTCTCCACCACTCTTCGACAGGTATTGGGTGACGCCAGGCCTGTAATTTACCGACAAAACCGCAAAAGCTTCCCTAGCTTGTGCAACAGTTCCTCGTCTTCGGAAGTCGACTTGTGCCTCGTGCACGTGCCATGACATCACCATCCTCCTCCATGACTTTTGCAGCACGTGATGTATGAAGATTGTCGTCTGCAAAAGTGGAATCATTATTATTACGCTTTATTTTACATTATATTTTTTCACTTTTTTTCTTTAATGCAAAATCCTGGATATTGTTAAAGCCCCTAGCTGTGTTTCATAGAAAACGTCATTAATAAATGGTGGCTGGCAAAATACAAAGCATGATGGATAGGTTCTAAAAGAAATCATGTTTAATGATGACATTTGCTCTTCCAGACAGATAAATGTCTAAGATCTGCGTCAAGGGAGAGGGGAACGTTATATGGCTGGGTCAGAGGGGCAGGAGTGCTGCCAAAATGCGGCCACCATTACAGGACGTTGAAGGAAGACAACAGACTCGGGCTGTATCGAATTTCCTAACTAAATAGCTTTTTCTGTGTAATTTTGAAGAGGAAAAATTGTCCGTGTTATTATACGTTTGCTCATAAAGTCTAAGGGTTTCATGTCAATCCCATTTTACAACGCGGCGCGGACGTAATGACTGTATAGGAGGGCGCGATGAGATTGTGTTTCGTTGCATTTGTACATAGTCGATCAAGCACCGGTTGAAAGTAGTTATACGGGAACATAAATAGCTTGCTAGTAAACTGAAATAATAAATAGCCGCGTACCTGTAGGTAATTCTCACCGCCCTTCTGTCCACTTGTCAGAGAAGGCGGTATTTTGGATAGATAATCGTCAAACCAGACAAAGCAGTAAAAGCTTGGTACAATCCCACAAACATTCCTACCTTTCCTATGAAAACTCGAAGTGGTAATATAACACGGACATCGAGTGGCGCTCTCCTCTAATCTTTATGAGCAGTATACCTTGTTGTATAGTGGCTCGGCCTAAGAACACATTACTTGGAGACCATTGAACTCGAAAAAATTAACCCGCGTAACAACAAACAAGTTTACATTTTCTTGACGTGCGTGGAATTAAAAACAAGCCTTCGTTTACTAGAAGTCACGATGCGTTAGGCCAAAGAGAAACAAACAGTCCTTACCCCCAAAGCTGTTTAACACACGAAATAACCTTATATTACAATATTACATGTAGTTTTATCCAGCACCATCTGTGAATGATTGGAGAATTGCGCTCAGGTCTCAAGGTAATATAACTAAGTATAGCAAACTAAAAGTTTCCGAAAGTTTTATAGTGATATAAAACAGAGTGAGTCTGTTTTATAGTGAGTCTGAACAGAGGTCCGAACGTAAAGCCCGAAAAGCACATATGTGTATGTACATTTCGCTCTAAATGGTTATGGAATTTCCTTCGGGCCAACTGTTTCATCCAGACTATATCTGAAAGAATCTTTTTACTGGATAATCACCTTCTTGGTTTGTCATTTACTCTCGACAAGTGCACTGCATAAAGTGGACCATTTTGGTATTGGTTGTTGGTTTTAGGTTTATGTATAATATTTTTAACCGTGTAACGCAATATTGTTTCCCTCCACATAAAAATTATCCATTATCCCAATAGTTGTGGTTGGGAATGTATGACGATGATTTGGATTTGCTAAATTGTGTGGAATAAAATTATGTTTTCATTTAGTGTGTAAACTGGTCTTACCTTATAGCTGTGTAGATCTTGTGTTATTTTTGCACATTATATAAGGATTGGTTCTTAATGGCCCTGTAAAACGACAACGGACTTTGGTGCAGGATTCTTATATTTATTTATTTTATTTATTTTTAAGTGCAGCAAGGTACAGCGTAACTACACATGGACTGACACGGAGTTGTTTGTCTACCATAAAGCGTAACCTTACACTGGGCCAATCAGTGTCAAGTTAACAAGGTGAATGCGGTGATTTACCGGACTACATTTCATTGTCCAAAATCGCAACACGCTGACGCACTATTCGTCTAGCTTTCAGATCGAGTCTGTTTGTTGACAGTACGCTGTTATTATCACATGTTATGCACTTGCTCGGGTTTCGTGGATTTTTCACGAGTGAGATATTTGCTTGGCGACATTAAAGGTTCTGTGCAATAATCCGTCAAATATAAATCAGTTGGCGGCCACTGCTTATGTTTCTTTTGATTTAAGAGTCGATTGTGACGGATCTGCCAAATAACGCAATTGTGACAGAAAACCAAATGTGAGTTTTACGAGATTGAATTTCACATATATCACCTATCAGTCAGCCGTGCGATCCCACACACTTCGGCGCGGTTAACAAAATGGCACTAAGGTATACATGTAGCTGGCATGTAACCTCGTGTTACATAAGTTGCTAAACCACCCCACTCCCTCTCCCACCTGATAATAAAGCTAACGTGCTACAAGCATCGTCTGCTTGCAGCCATGGTCGATTAGTTGAAACACAATCGAATTATTCGATTGATTTTTTCACTTATACGATGGTGGCCATTTCTATAGGTGGAGGAAACCAGGATCCCCAAGGAGGGGGTGGTCATACATGCAACTTGACGAACTTTCCCCACGTGTGACATATACAGACATGAGCACCATATCGGTGTAAGGCAAGTTGTCTTGAACGAACGCGGCTAGACTGCGCAAATTGAACGGTCCAGTTCTCTGTCTTATGCCTAATTTGAACCCACAACCTATACATAGCGACTGAAATGAGTCTTAACCACTCGGCCATTCTATTGATTTTATGACCAAATGATTAATTTGGGAGATATATGGGTAGAAGGATAGAAGTAAAAATGACTTCACAGACTACCTGGCAGTGTACATGACAAATCGCCAGATTTACAAAGCCACAGTTCATCCATGTAGCGGAGGCTGTATTCGAACCTTCCGCTAAAGCAGCATTCATTTGGCTCGACAGCACTTGTGCTTTAAGATGGGTAATATTTATTTATTTATTTATTTGATTGGTGTTTTACGCCGTACTCAAGAATATTTCACTTATACGACAGCGGCCAGCATTATGGTGGGAGGAAACCGGGCACAGCCCGGGCGAAACCCACGACCATCCGCAGGTTGCTGGCAGACCTTCCCACTTACGGCCGGAGAGGAAGCCAGCATGAGCTGGACTTGAGCTCACAGCAACCGCATTGGTGAGAAGCTTCTGGGTCATTACGTCGCGCTAGCGCGCTAACAAACTGAGCCACGGAGGCCCCCAATTTGAGTAATAAATCGAATTTCTAGGGCACTTCGATATGACCAGTGGGCCGGTAAGATATTGGGTATATATAAATTTAAGAAAAAGGCAATGGGGTTCACTAGTTACATCAAAACATCATGATAAAACAAGTATTGATAAATAAGACGCTTTTATCATAACTTCATTTTTAATTGTCCAGTTAAAATGTCAAGAAATAATTTTTAATTGTCCGGTGAAAATGTCAAGACATAATTTTTAATTGTCCAGTGAAAATGTCAAGACATAATTTTAATTGGCCGTAAGTGGGAAGGTCTTTCAGCAACCTGCGAATGGTCGTGGGTTTCCTTCGGCTTCCGACCGGTTTCCTCCCACCATAATGATGGCCGCCGTCGTATAAGTAAAATATTCTTGAATACGGCGTAAAACACCAATCAAATAAATAAATAAATAAATAATTTTTAATTGTCCAGTGAAAATGGCAAGACATAATTTTTAATTGTCCAGTGAAAATGTCAGGACATAATTTTTAATTGTCCAGTTAAAATGTCAGTCTTTTGAAATTTCAAAAGTGTCAGATACATCATATGTTATTCACATGCAACTGCTTCAATATTATCTACATGGGGATATAACCTAACTGGGAACAATTAGTTTTCACAAAGATAATATTTAATACACAAACTTGGTTACTATTTACGGAAGCGTTGTTGAGTGCCATTTTTAGTCATCATGCAAGCAACTTAGCTGAAAAATGACTTTTTATTTTTATAATTTTTGTTTTACACTGTACTCAAGAATATTTCACCGCTATACGACGGCGGCCAGCCTGATGGTGGAAGGAAACCGGGCAGAGCCCGAGGGAAACCCGCAGCACTGCTGAAATGCCCAAAGTATTAAACTTGTTTTCATGCACTAACAATTCCAGTTAGTCTGTAAAGTGCTTTCGTCTTTGTTTTGTTCATATAAAAAATGATAGGTACGTAGGCGTTTTGATTGTGAAATGATACTATTCTTCTCCCTAACATGCACATATTGTTACTTTAGATAAATCAGACATGTCTGTCATTGCTAGTTAGTTTACCTACATACAGCCATTTATTATGGGGAGTACTTCGTCATGATGTCAAATTCTCATCGAACAACTGTTATTTATTGGTAAATAATCACCCCCAAACACACAATAAATCAGACTTATTGCATTTAGACGAAGTCAGTATATAGACTTGTTCGTCTGAGAGTTTTTCCCCCAATTTGGTCGATGTTGTTGTCCAAATTGGACGACCATGAATTACGTAAATGTCAGTAAAACCAAATCAAGAAAAGACGTACACCATTGCATGGCCATCCCTGTGCCAATCCAGCCAGCAACTTTACAACATTATAGTAATTAGTCGTCATTAGAATGTGATCAATAGTTTTCTTGCCTTTCTACTTTTCTACTTAAACATTAAGCCTGATGTGTTTATATCATTGGTCTACATTAGCCTGAAAAATTCCTCAAAGACGGCTGGCGTCTCGGGACAATTTCCGCTGAATGGAAGCCAGCCATTCGGGCGCAGTAAAACACATATATACAATTTAGAGGACGAATACAATAAGCAGATTCGTTCTTGGCTTGGATAGCTGTAGGCGATCAGAACTCCTCCGCTCACAGGATCTTCCTCATGGCTCAGCAAAGACTCCCTGTTCAGTGTCTGCAGCCGTATACCACAGCTCCCGATCCCAGAGCCATCCTGGAATCAAATTTAGTGGAAAACGAGTTCGTCCTGAAAATGACGATTTGGCGTGTTTTGGAGGCTGTGTCGGGTAATCAACAACATTAGTCTCTTTAAACAAGCCACTTTTTCAGGCGTCTCCCTCGTAATTAATGTCTTGCCCAGAACATGTCGTGCTAAAACGTTTTGTTCTTTCCTTTCGTGCGGCTCGAGCCGCAACTCTTGCCCGAAATAACCAGATGTCGCCGATTCTAAGTGGGGTTTCTTCGAACCGCCCTCCGGCAAATTTTGAGTGAAATTGTCCTCAATATGCCCTGTATCGCAGTGCCGGCACGAGATCCTCAAATCTTCTTCCTTCATTAGACTGTAACATGCAAGTCAGACGTGTGATTGATGCGATGAGCAGTTTTCAAGATTCGATAGGCAATTTTAATACAATTTCCCGTGAAGCAGTTACATTCAGTGTCTGGAGTAGAGCTTGTTTCACCTATTTCTCCTGTCGTTGGAAAACGAATTCTGATGTCGGTCCCCTCAAATGATATCCTATTAAAGAGAGAATACCTCTTTAGAAATAATGATTTCCCAGCAGTTTTTCTTTTTCTAGAATAACGTTGACAATCTGAATGGACCGAAAGGATGCTTTAGCCAAGCGCAGTTCCGAATGTATTTCGTTTGGGGGCTGGTCTTACGGCTATTAAGAGCTTACTGACAGCCCTAGCCTTTGGACGTGAAGTGTCGCAACACCTTCGGGGAACCGCGCAAGTATCAGTCCCGTTCCCAGTCATTTTCATAAATCTGTCAGCCTGACGTAAGCACAAGCGATGCTTCCGGGCCCCAGACATCCAAGATGGTCAGATGCTTTCAAGCACTCAGGTCGCAGATAGATAGTTAGTTCCTACTCATAAATCAACCACATTTAAAAACGTCGAAAAGAAGGTTTCCTTTACACTCACAGGCTCTCTGGGTACTGTTTTTTCATTGCACATTTAACCAAAGTCTGAAATTAAGCAATGATTAAAGAGAATCTGTCTAGCACGAAGATGGAGGGAAAGTATTAAGAGAAAAGCCACCTAAAGAGAAAGGCCTTGCATAAACAGACCACTGCGGGTCCAGATTTCGTGTCATCGATGGAAGCTTGTCAAAAAGGCTTTTTGAACTATTTTTGTTAATGATGATTTATTAATTCTTTCTCTGGCTCTAATGAGGAGTAGTATAAGGCTGCTTGGAGAAACTCGGCTCGGGATTCTCATGAAAAGCGGAAATTACCTTCCCATCTGACCGGGCTCAGTCTGCACAGGGTTTTCATTACCTAAGGCAAGCACATGCCATCTTCATACTTCTCCAATTATCTCCTGTCTTTTATAATGTCTTTCTGGGCTCAAACTCCATAAAAGGCCATTTTCTTACATGATTTACCGATATTGGTTTATCATTTCAGTAAGGACAGACAGCGCTGGTTGAGATCGACATCAAAGGCTATAGACTCTCTGTAGGACCATACTGTCATTGTGTACGGTGGTATATGACCAGACTAATTTAACAAACACATACAAAGGGCATGGACGGAAACAAAGGGCACAAAAATATGCTTTATTTTATTTATTACAGCTTATTATACATACAAATATACGAGTGTAATGTGCAAGTACTTCTGACTTCGTGAAGTACTGTATTCTGAAGTCAGACGTGTAAATGGAATTTTTTCCAAATTAAGTAAACTGTTTATATAACTACTTGTATGTTTAAGTATTTGTGTATTTTTCTCTTTCCCATTAATCAATTCTTTGGTTAGAGCATTTCTCCAAAATATTATCCATATTTTCCTTACGTACATGTATATTAGCTTCAAAGGTATTTACTTAGTGTATTTGTCGAATCCACCTTCCAAAACATAGGCTTTGGCATACATATTTTTTGTATTTATTTGCGTGGGATTTCACATCGCTGTCAAAATTATTTCATTATTTTATCATGATGTCTACTTATGGCAGGCTGGATTTCATCCCTCTGAAATAACACACCGAAAAGACATCGCGTCTAGCTATACTGAAACGAGGAATTAACCATTTTTACAGAGTCAAAATTTAGGCATGACCAGATCAGAGATTGAATTAGGATCTTCTGATTGGGTCATGTCTAGATGTTATACTACTACTTTCAGGCTATTACCTGGCGCTCTTACCGATCTACATTTGGAGACGAGCTATAGCGGGAACTTTAGTCGAACGTAAGTGGAACTACACAATGATTCCACGAGTATGTTGTAGAGGAATCTCTTGGGAGAGACTCTGCGAAGACGACCAGCGAGGACAGCCTGGTTTTGCATCACCTTAGTGCGACAAAGTACAAAGTAGATGATAGTTCTGTTCACGTCACAAAGTAAATGATAGTTCTGTTCACGTCACAAAGTAGATGATAGTTCTGTTCACGTCACAAAGTAAATGATAGTTCTGTTCACGTCAAAAAGTAGATGATAGTTCCATTCATGTCACAAAGTAGATGATAGTTGTGGTCACTGTTGTTGTTTATACATTAGCGGATTGTCCTTAACTGTCTCCTGATTCGAGGATTCCTCTAACAGTTGATTTCTCCAATCGCACTGTTGACTGAAGGATTAGCTCAATCATTGTTTAGCCAGTTTACTGATTCTCGGGTATGTCTTCACGGTTGATTAGCCTGTATATCGGTTTGAGTATACGTCCCTATACTCCATCATATGGTCTGTTGACTGGTTCAAGGTTTGGTTGACATAGTTGATCTGTCCATAGGTTCATGAAATATGTTGAATGCGTAAACTTACTTGTTAACAAGTCAGCTCTCTGGCAGATAGCCTGTTATAATTATTGATAAATATTTACTGCATTTTGAACACGAAGAAAGTTCTCCAAATTGCGTGGTATAACACATTAACCTGGAAATAAATGAATAAATTCCTTTGTTTCATACGTTTGGTTTTGCCTGTTTGGTTCCCCAAACGATTCATATACTTACCGACAGATAAGCAGTTCTCATACGAATACAACTATGTACCAAGCCTGAAGAAAGGAATATATGTACCAGTGATTAGATGGTTGAATTGACTGACTGGCTAGTTAAGCAGTTACTTAGACTGGCTATGTCCTGAACGATTAGCTGATTGGTTGTGAAGATGAATTGATTGGTGTATATGGGGTTCCAGATGTTCAAAATGTTTCAAAATCATCCATCATATTTTGCCTATCATTTCTAAGCACTACATTCTTCCCGATTTTCGGACAGAGAGCAGGAGTATAAGACGAGGAGGCCTAGAAGGTTTAGCGCACAGGAGTTTGCTGGACATTACAAGGAGACCTGGAAGGTTTAGCGCACAGGAGTTTGCTAGACATTGCAAGGAGAACTAACAGGTTTAGTGCATAGTAGTTTGCTAGACATTACAAGGAGACCTAGATGGTTTAGCGCACAGGAGTTTGCTAGACATTACAAGGACGCCTGTAGTTTAGCGCACAGTAGTTTGCTAGACATTACCAGGAGAACTAAAAGGTTTAGTGCATAGTAGTTTGATAGACATTACAAGGAGACCTAGAAGGTTTAGCGCACAATAGTTTGCTAGACATGACAAGGAGACCTAGAAGGCTTAGCTCATAGGAGTTTGCTAGACATTACAAGGACGCCTAGAAGGTTTAGCGCACAGTAGTTTGCTTAACATTACAAACATGAGACCTGGAGGGTTTAGTCGTCAGGAATTCGCAAGACACTGCTACACCTCAAGAGACCTAGAAGGTTTGCACGCTGGAGTTCACCAGACAAACATTCGCGGCTTGGATTTAAATACAGCAATTATAACACAACCCGCTTGAGAAATCAAGAATATTCTTCAGAATGTGAGGAGTAACTGAGAGATGCAAACATGCAGGAAGAATTTAGGATCGACTTTTGTTATGCCAATCACTATTAAGACTGTCTAGAAACAATAAAAAAAAAACTTTGGGGCTATGGAAGAAGGGCTGATTGCCATGACTACAATCCCAAAAAAGCAAGATGCATCGTGACAAAGAGTTGTACTAAAACTGCCATGGCCCGGTGTCTTCGGTGCTTTTGTATATGAATTCAAAACAAAACACCATATTCTTCACCCAGGCACACCTGAAGGACACAGCATAGGTAAGGGCTCAGGTTTCCACAGGCGCTTCCCTTGATGAAAGATTGCAATGGTGATTCTTGCTCAAACGACATCAATCCCGGCGGAACTGTGAGTTTGTTGGAACACATTTTGCTCTTTAAATTTACGAGAGATACTTAATTTGAGCCCGGGCATCAAAAATTTAACTAAGTCTGAATTATGACGGTTTGACTCCGGGCCCGCCATCCAATAAAACCGAGTTCCGACTTGCCGGTAGAGCCTCTTAAATCAGGGTCCCTTAACGGCCTCAAACCACGCGAGATCTCCGCCTGAGTTATTCCTTTAGGGGTCTGCCACTTAGCACAAAAACAAACTTTGGTCGGTGAGAGGAAGATTCTAGACCACTGATGAATTATAGAGAGACCGGGCCGATGGAAGATGGCGAGTTCAATAAAACAAAACAGCACATGTTGGTGGAACTGAAGTCTGGATGGTTAGATACTCCAGAACGATGCTTGTGTTGTCTGGCAGGTTTTAGAAGTATATCTTTTTATTCTGTGGTATACATTTTTTTGAGGGTCAGATTGGAGATGCCTTGAGTACTTAATAACTCCTTGTTCATGCATATCTGTGGAATCATGCTTGAAAAGTCAATGTTTGGTTGGTAAAGCTGTTGGTTTCAACGACATATTCGTAATTGTTTTCAAAACAACAAAGGTAAAATTACAGTGATCTGTAATGCACTTGATGGCTGACTGGTTGGATGGATGTTTTGCCACTTCATTGGATGGAGTGAGGAACTCAAAAAACTCCTTCCTGTCTGTAACAAAATGGTTCAAAGCAATGTACTCGTTTGTTCTTTCTTGAAGTATGTGACACGTTTCGATGTATGTGCCTGTGCTCGTATGTGGTATGCAAGAGTCTCAGTAGAAAACGGTACATTTTTACTGCAATTTGGACTTCGATGTGAAGTAATCTGTCAAATACCTCATTCTGGCTAAATAATATAGGCTAACTGAAAATCAGCATCACTGATGGAAGGAAGAAAGATAAGCAGCACAGACATGAAAAGTACGGTACAAACAAAGAACGGACATGAGGTGAAGTGACAATTTTTCAAGAAAGCAATGTGGACATGACAAAAACTACAAGACTGGGAAAAAAGATACAAAAGGACATTCCAACGTTTCACTCGATAAAATAACACGTAGACTGTCTCTTTTTTGTAACCTGCGGATGGTCAATGGCTTCCCTCAGGCTCTGGCCGGTTTCCTATGCCGTCGTATAAGTGAAACATTCTTGAATACCGCAAAGTTTCCATTACCAAGGAAATGATATCATTCGACCAAGAGCCTTCTTTTTGCGGTGTAGGTTACACTGTTAACTGCGAGACAGTTTCTTTGTTAGATTAATTGGTTATAAGATGGCTACCACAAACCATGAATATAGATTTCTTTAAGAACAATCCACTTCGCCAAAAATTGGGCCGGATCAGGCCAACAGATCTGAAGGCCCCAGAGACTACATACTGATCAGTATGGCTCTGCATGTAAGTGCAAGGCACCAATCACTTGTCAGTCCAAGGGTACCCCACAAGTAAAGGTTTCTTCACCGATAATATCGTCCAGTGCTTTTTGGTCGTCATCCAAGAACGTACATGAATCAGTGTGCATTATCTTCAATAGATGACGTTGAAATTCTACACTGTTTAAGCTGGCTATATATGGTAGAAAACGCCCTAACCCGAACATCTTACTTAGATGAAGACTGACGACAACGTGTGCAGATTTAGACTAGCACTTCTGCGGAATCAAAATAAATATGTAATGCTTTTGACATGATATTCGCCTGTATTAATTACATAGCTAATGATGCACAATGTACAATGGCGTCAAAACAGAGCTGGTTAAGTAATTGAAGTCATTTATTACAGATCATCACCCCTATCATGCACGAAAAAGCGCATGAAATTACGATTTCACTGAGCCTATATTCCCTCTGTTTATGTATGGGTTTCAGTAAATAAAAGCTATGGAGTGGGTCGAGCTCTTAGAGGATAAAGGTGCATGCTTTTTTTCTTTTCTTTCTTTTTTCGTTTTTTTTTTTTTTTTTTGTATCGTGGCAACTCACGAGATGTGGGTTCAAAACCGGCCATGGATAGGGAATTTGTAGATTTCGAGCTCTAACAGCTTGTGCGTAGCCGAACGTTCGCTGAAGACCACATGGTTTTCCACCAATATGGTGAGCTTGTATAGGTGAAAATTTCAACAATCAAATAGATACGTAAAATTATAAATACATTGGAATTTGGAATTGTATATATTTTAATTAATAGATACTTTGCAAACAATAAGAGGACATAATTATAAGGGTACCTTATGTATTTAGAAAAATGCCATGCAAAGATTAGAACATATATAACGAAGATCTCGGCGATTTTCTGATAATAAACTCATATAGGAAAATTAACTTCTACTTCATACGCGTAGTGGGTTACAACCCCATATGGTGTAATTTGGGTTGAATACAAACACTGACCAGCCAGATATTTATTAATTGGCTGATTGATTGATTGATTGATTGATTGTTAACTGACTGACTGACTGTTTGATTGATCGGTTGACTGGATTAACGAGATCTATTGGGATGAGATGGACAGGCCACTTTAAATGCATACAGTCTAAATGAACCTTGCAGGATTTTCGATAAGCTAATAACCAAATTGTGTGTAAAACAAACGGGTTGCCCACAAAACAAATACAAGAGTGAGATTTACGACGAGCTCCTTCCTCGTCCTATATAAGTCTTTCCCTCATTTTCTCGTTCGCTCTCGTGTGATATGGCCTCAGACTCAAAGTCCTGAGCAAACCTCAATGTTTTCTCCAGAGCGCGTCCTTGCTCTCCGCCAAAAGACCCTCGGCGATAAATCAAAAGAATGAAAGATTAAAGAGAAAGTTTCATTATAGCAGAGGCGATTGTGAGTAGTGTAAACACGAGAGCACTACCTGACAAAGTCAATCCAATATGGGAATAAAATATATTTCCCACCACACGACTGTTGTAATGTTCACAAAAGACATTGGTTTTTGATTTACAACGCGTCGTGTACAGTGGTTTGTGTCTAATGGCTGGAGTGGCCTATCACTGGGTGTCCTGACAGCAATACATGGAGTGTCCCGAGTCCATAGCCTCAATCCTAACACCTGAGAAGTATAACCCCCCCTTATTACAACACCACCTCCACCGTGCGCCACCTCACGCCTACCTCAGCAAACTAACTCCTACCTCAGCACACTAATCCTTACCTCGCGGCTTTCTGACCTTTTCAAATGCCGCATTGTTATGATATTTCATTGAGTGAACAATTTCAATAGAGAAACTATCTTTGACAAATTTTCTATTTCACATGCACAATATTTGAGAGTTTTTTTTGTTTCAATGTTTTTTTTTTCTTTCGGCATGTGTTTCCATCAAACGGTTTGGTTGTGCAGAGGGGTTGTATTACTTGTTTGTCATCTGATACAACAACAGAAAACATTTTAACTTTTGCTCCGTTGTGAAACTCACGGTGATAAAATCTCTTTGATTCTCGATTCATAATGAGAGTCTAATTAAATCTCAAATGCTATCTCTTTTATCAATTAATGTACATTGACAAAGGCACAATTTAAATAGGTAAAAAGATCTTGCGTAAATATAGTAACATCAAAGCAAAACCATACAGTTGTCTTAATAAGATATCTATATACAATGAAGTCAGTCCCCGGGATACGCACTCGCATATTGCTATAGCTTGCTGGCTGTACAGGATGTAAGGGTTGAGAAAGGCCTACCTTATTTATCATCTACCGTTGTCATGCTCTCAAATTAGTGATGGCTGACACAATGCGAACTTAACACATCAATACCTGCTGTGTGTTTAATAACAATGATTACCCAATAATAAAGTCACACAAAATGTCACCAGGGTTATATACCTACTGCCTCGAACTAGTGTATTAACGGAGAATTTACTTATATCTGAGATCAAACAGCAAATATGCACTTTTAATCAAGTTTTTCGTGCTCTGCAAAAACCGTTTATATATATATATATATATATATATATATATATATATATATATATATATATATATATATATATATATATATATATATATATATATAATAGATGATAGTCTTAATATCATATGCAATCATTTTTGTTTTAATCTTCTTCTTCTTCTTCTTCTTCATGGAAAATCATTATTAAGGATATCTGTGTGAAACGATTTTTATTTCACATTCTTACAAAACTAAGTAATTCGATGTCTTAGACACTATACCATCAAATGTCAGCACATACCACTGCAGTGAGCGTTTTTTTTTTTCTTTTTTTTTTACTAAGAATCAACACAAATTTATATAAACAACAGAGTTGGGAAACAGTTGGTAGCTTCCAATTATGGCTCACCAAAAACGTTATACTGTAATGCCAAGGTTTCATTTCTTTTTTCACATCTGGCTAACACACGACAACAGGGAAGGCATTTCCGTGATAATATTAATACGACTGCATGACATGAAAATAATTTATTTCTGCATGGCTGATACCAAGTAACATTTATCAAACTGAATCATCCAAGTAAACAGAAAAATACACGATGTGTAATCCAACTGCACGTTTACGTTAAATATATTTTGAGACATTTTAAAAAGAAATAATTCCGATGAAATCAAATTTATTAATTTTTATATATGGTTAAAGTAAGAAAATATTATACGGAAACATACTTTTATTGAATTTCGGGGAAAAAATGATTATTAAAACAACAAATATGAGTATGTCAGTTTTGCACTTCATCATTGATAGTCCATATTCCTTGTCGATTTAGTACGTATGTTATTGTAAAAGCCCACCTGATACGAATTTGAAATTAACTCATACAATTGGCCTTCACACATTTTAAAAATGATTTTTCGTGACATATTGTTACGACAGGCGGAGATCAGCTTTGTGTGGTTAGTTTTACCGTGAATTGTATCAAGATTGACGGATGTATATTTTGGAATAAATATACATGGCGGACAGGTTGTCGATACACGATGAAATACACAAGTGTGTCAATCATAAAAGTATTGTTTCCTATATCACTACATTACGAAATGGTCAGCCAATATATTCAGTCAGTATATTTTAACAAATGAACATTAAGCGAATTCGAGATTTTGAGACGATGAAAAAGCTTAATTCTTAAAGGTGGTCGTGTCAAACACCTATGCTGTAAGCCGACGATCTAGCTATATATTGATTTCTGAAAAAAATAAAAGCCATCAAAAATATAAAATTCAGCATCCGATACATGATCAGAATTTAAAATAACTGGATGTAATTTAAAACCAGATATTTACATTAACACAATTGACATAAATAACATCTCTTGCTAAAGAAACAAGCTTTCCTCGTCATTCTACATCAAGTCTTCTCACTTCAAATGAATGCAGCCGTCATGTTTGATACTGAATTGACATTTAAGTAATTTACACTATTCACACGATAACTGAAGTGGAAACATCAAACAAACTGGGGATAAAAATGAAAAACACACAAAAAAAATAACCAACGCCGTGTAAACAATGACTATTCCTTAACACTGTTCTGTATAATTCTTCTTTCTGCTCAGGACAGTATATATACATATACACTCCCGGCTCTTATTTGTAAATATAGGTACACCTTGTCACGATTATAGATATATAGCCCTAATTGTTTTTTCACCCCGTCGTGTACAGGTATACATTCCACAATCCCCCCAGGTCACGTGTTTCTGGACATGTCATTCACGGTCTAAGTTTTTTGCCTATTTCCACACGATTTTCCAATCTTGAACACTAGCACGATATATAAATGTGACCCCCCCCCCCCCCCCCACACACACACCCCTCTCTTATATTCACATCGAAACTACTCGGCACATAATGAATTGCAGGTACCACACATAGTTAAATTAGACCGTGAGTTAATATGGACTGTTTTTATACCATGTAATGTATATCGAAAATCATTTTCTCTATGCTCGTGAAAGACTGGTGTTTTATAATAAACAAAATGGTATCAAATTTTAAGACGTAGAACGCCCAGTGAGCCCAGGAGGAGATGAGGATATTAATTTGATCTCATTTTGATCAAACACGCATTAATATAATTATCGAAGTGCCCTAAGAAAACCGTATTTAATATGACCCTAATTCAGTTTTACATTAAAATACATACTGAAGTTGCGTTATCACTGTCGCATCGGGAAGACATGATATTTATACTACACTGTGTAAAAACAGTTTTCTCACGTCAATCCATTCTCTGACGACTGGCATCAAAGGTGTTCAGTTTTAAAATAGCAGAAATAAATATGTTTATCCAATGAAAATGTGGAAAATAAGAAACCTTTTCCGTATATATATATATATATATATATATATATATATATATATATATATATATATATATATATATAGGTGTGTGCGTGTGTGTGTAATGCACTGAACTTCAAAGATCAAAATACGCATTTATTATTTCGCCGGTCTCGTGAAATTTCATTCAGTCCATAATGTTTAATTAACTTTGAACAATTTGATTGCGTATGACACACTAGTCTTTAAGGATTTATGGGGCATGTTCCGTTGGCATTAAACCCTTAATTCCTCGGACAACTTTTGCAATATTTAACGCAAAGCGACCACGATTTCTACCCTAGAGAAATCCTACGTTTATAAATAGATGATTATCTCCGGTCCATCGCATACAAAACACCCCAGACCCTCACGTGCAAAATTCATCCCAATGGCACGATTCGTCAGCTCAGGAACACGTGCGAAAGTGACAGCGGTCGGGACGCTGCGCGAGCTGTCGTCATGACAACGGCCGGATGCCAACGAGCGTGGAATGTGACTTGTTTCGCGAGCTCATCCGTCATGCGGGCAGGTGATGACGGCGTCTTATCGCGAAGTTCCCTCCTTTCCAGCCTTGCCCCTTCGCTTATCGACTCCTAATCAGTGGCGTTGGGGGTAGTTTGAAAACTGTTTGTTTACATATCCATGTGGATGTGCCGACAAAAGCACATGGGGTTCAGGTGTGGTTCCTTTACGGCCGTCTGTAGTTAACGTCATCTCGACAAACAGCTAAAAAGTTGTAAACATGTTGTGTGCGTGAGAAGGCCATTTATGTTTAAACCAACGGTCCAAATATTCTGTGATGGGAATAGTGCAGCCCGAAGTAGAAAAGTTCTGTTATAGTTCTTCAAAGGACAAAGCATTTGGCTCTTCGATATATCGAGCTTCATCCAGCGCGGTAAACAATTTAGCCAAGTGTCAGATTGGAGATTCCAAACCTTACTAAAACGAGTGCTCAGAAATGTGTTTGTTGGACAACGAGTTATGGTTTGTATGCGGGATGGTGGTATACTGGAATTGACTGGGTGCGTCAAGTAGACGATTGACCAGTCGTACCGGCTATTGTCCGATCACACATGCAAGCTGAGTCAAGACTAAGGCACTTGCCATTCACTTTAACCGATTGGGGCATAGGTCAGTGGTTGTTTACTCTCACAAATCAGCCCTGTGTCTGTCAACCATCGACTTATTGTGCTCTCTTTGCCCTATTAATGACTATGGAATGCGGGGTTACGAGTACGGGCGAACGCAAGGCATCGCAAAGGCAGAAAATTCATAATTATATCTGTCAACAAGGCTAGGGCAATGGCTAAGTTTAATTACTTAGATTGGGGATCTTTTTGGAGCGGGGTGCTCGTTGTAGTGGTCATTACCACGACCAGAGTCGGCAAGCGTCCATCAAAAGTCTCATCAGCCTGCATAATAGCACAAACTACAAACCGCTGATAAATGGTAGCTCGTCCGACCTGACCGACGTGGTCGGGCGCGAAATGACAAAGGCAGAGCCACCATTATCTGGCGTTGTCCTAGCCCTCTACACTGATGAATTTCTCGGATGGCCAATTTCAGCCACAATAAATCTTCGAAGAAGGCCACTATCTTGGAATCCCAGAATAAATGGTTCTCGGACGTAACAGAGCAGAAAAGCGGACGTCCCTATGCCATTGTGAGTGCCAAATTCCCTCTTGCACACACAGTCTCCTCTTGTTTTAAATATGGTAACTGGGTTAAACAGAAATTCCAGTGAAAAAAAAGCTCCCCTGAGATATTTCAGAAATGTCCTAAAACTACAGCCGATAATCTGCTAAAGTTCTCTTTTCTGTCTGAAGCGATAGCTCAGAGAAACTTTTCCAAATAGCTGATTGTTATCACATCTTGCTAGACCAGGTTAATCTGACAGACAAACAGCAAAACATGAAATAAAGTGGTTAATCTCTCGTCTCGCCTAATATAAGTCGCCGTTATTTATTTAAACGCGCAAACTGTGAAGTTTTGGGGCATGGAAGACCCTAACAACCTTAGCTTGCTTGCCTGTGATACTTTTTCGGGGAAACGCACTGTCCATGCATGGATGCAGGAAAATAATTACTCATTGAATAACAAAACTTGGAAATTGTTGGGTTATAAACCCGACAGAATTTAACCTGGCATAAAAGAAAAATCAGACACGAAAAATGTTAAATTTACTATAGCAAAATATGCGAGAGAAATGGGTTACCATATGAGTGTGAGTATGTGTGGAGATACACGGCATTATGTAATTATCAACAATATTTCCTTGGCCCTTCGGATCAATGTATTAAAATATAAATTATTAAAAAATGTAAGATTTTCGAACAGTAAATATCCTGTTGTTTTAACGAACTGAACAAGAAATTATCCTCTCCATCACCGTAGTGGATTTGTAACCGTTTTACAGAAACCAGTATATCAAATATTTCAAAGAAATACATTAAACTCACGCTTACACTGCTAAAATAAAATATATTAATTATATATTCTATAATCATGATTCAATTGTAATATTTTGTGTAATGTTTTTCTGCTTCTTATAATGTTTAGCGATATCGTTAATGCTCAGATTTTTCCTCATTGCGCGCGACTTAACATCACTTAAGATCACTAACATTTTTATATTCTCTGTTGAACATTTAAATTAAAACATATATATTGGTGAATTGTGATCAGTATACCGTTATCCGAGAATAATTCATGCTGATATCCACATGTCAGTGTAGGATCTAATAACGATAACCTAAATTAACTACATTTTAAAATTGTCCCAGTATGGCATGAATGAAATACAGCACGACTAATTTCGGAACAAAATGTTGGACAATACATTTACGAAGACATCTAATAGACTTTTACGAAGAACATAAGCCTTTTAAATATTTCAACAAACAAAACACCTGTGATCAAGAAATTATGAAAATCAGCGCATAGGAGAAGCCGGCGTGAAAACTTACCGCTGAGCTCTGAGGTATACAGGCAGGAAGCTCGACGTCCGCCATTACGTAATCTCTATCCAAAGTTCCGGCCGCTCTAGGAGCAGATTTGGAAGCAATGATAAACTCGTCATCGTCACGCCATTCAGTCCGGATAATAAATTCTTGATATTACTAAACGCACAGGAAGCGATATCTGCGTGTTTAGACGGAAGATTGACTGATGACAGTTTTTTTCCTCTGTTGATATTGTATCCCTCATCATTTGTCATTATGTTTTATTCAGAAGAAGGCCACCGTTCGTGTTGTAGTTGTCGTAGGGATTTTGACAGTTTCTCTCGTGAGCGTTCATCATCCCTAAGCTAAGCCCATATCCAGCGTCTGCTCTTGTTAGTTTGTGTGTTTTTTTTACCCTCAACTCGGCACACAGTGAGAAAATACGCACTTCAGACAATTGATTGATAAAGGACAAATTTATGGTTTCCGAACTCTTTATAAACATCATCACTTATGTGATCAATGTTAATTATGTATAGTTTTACGACAAATGAAATGCCCATGATGGTACAGTTTTTGATGAAATGTTATCTACAACACTTGCCCTTGATAAACTGGCAGAGCTAGGTTATCCCGTGGCCCACAATAGCAGAGAGTGCGTTGTAAGGGAGATAACCCATGCTAAACCAATTTGTATAATATTCAGTTATGGTAAATATATCAATTCAACCAAAAACGCTAGCATTTTCAGAATATTGGAGAAAGGGAATCACATTTAAAAAGCCGACTATAGATACTAAGTTTTGAATCAATGTTTTTAAAGTCATTCCATGCGATTTTTAAAATATAATAAATATCAACACATTCTTCATTTTATTCGTTTAATATACAACTATGTCATGTACACGTCTGGTAGCTAAAACGACCAGATTTTTTGAACATCTTTAAAATAAACTTTACCCTGTAACAGATAACACTTTACAGGTCGTAACTCACTTAAGCATATTTGCCCTGACTATTACCAGATGCATTTATGTGTTTTCAATCCAGAAGAGTTCTCTACTGGGCGCAATCGGGCGGATCTTGGGGCCTGGCTCGGAAATAACTGCGATGCTTTATGGTGATCATAAATATCCAAATGGTTAGGAAAAAGGAGATTTTCATTGGCGGAAACACACTTGCCGGGACAGAAAAAACAGCTTGAAATGTGTGAAATTGTGAGGAAAAAGCGGAAAATGCTGTGAAACACGAACATTGTTAATGAACTCTAGTACAGAGTCTATGCGTAAATCATAGTGGGCTATGGCCTAGCCTTTCCCCAGAGGTCCACAATGTTTTCTTTCACTGCCTGAACTGGTGAACCTTCACGACAACAACTCATTGCCAGCCTCACCTGGGAACCCAAAAACACTGTTTCTATCTGTTTAAATCAAAACGCTTAATTTTGAGTCACAACCCCCTTGGGACTGCCATGTTAATTTGCGGGCTGTTTCTTACGAGCAATTCCGACCCTGGAGAATTACTGTTCAAAACTGATTTCGGACCGTCCACAACGCATGTTCCTTCACGTAATTTACCAGACTTTCAGCCACGATCCAATGAACATCGCGTTAAATACCGTTATTTATGTGTACCATGCATGATGATTGTCTAGAGAACCACACACAATCGAAGAAAAAAAAAAAACACACCGTCTGATTTAAGTCGGTTATGGAATGATATTACCTGATAAAAACCAACAAGATTTGGTTTCTATAGTTACATGTACAAGCCTTTGTCTTGTCATAAAGGCAAACTTGTGAATATAAATTGCCTGGGTATATGGATTTTTGTATGTATTTATTTGAGTTGTGGTTAACGCCGCATTGGAGACATTTCCCAAAATACGAGACAGGGGTCACGTGCATGAGTAGTTTAAACCATGAGGGACTCCACAGCGTCTCAGGGCGAAATCTCTTGAACATGATGGCCAAAACAGCGATCTCAGAAAATGACAGCCCTCGTTTGTTCTGTTCTACCTTGGAACTTAAGGTGAAATACGTGTATTACTCTGGGTGCACATTTTCCAGATGCTAAATTTTTAATATCGAAAACTCCTATAGCTACATTACTGTAAAAGATTCTGTCATAATTCAAAGCACAAGAACTTTTTTCCTGGTAAAGTTACACAAATGCGGTTAGAATGTGTTTGTGGATTTTTATTAGAGAGACAAACAATATCTCTTCGCCTGACCCTCCTCAAACCATTAAAACGCTGTTTATCATCAAAGCGCGAAGCAAATCACTCTGATATCATTTCAGCCAATAAAAAGGGAATGTTTTTAGTGAGTGGGTAATCATGAGCAAAGACAAAGGACTGGTGTGAGAGTAGGACAAAAATTGAAGGAAAACAGACCACTGTTTTGTCAGATTCTCGCCGTATAAAACGCACGTGATTATTCCCGCCGTTGGCAGTTGTTCTCGGATCTCTCTAGCATTTTTTGTCCCACAACACTATCAATATGACCCCGTGACGCTTGCGCGCGTTTGTCATAAGGAAAAAAAGCAGAGACTATAGGCTTCAAGTGTTCTTCTTTGTCGTTCAGCGTCTTGCTCGGTTCTGGTTTTCATCCCACTCAACCTGTAACATGTGGTTACTCGATAAACTGTTTCCCAACACAGTTTAAACACTCCACACCAGCTTTTTGTTCAAACATGCATTTCGCCCAGCAATAAACGGACCATAAAAAGGAAAATGTAACAGTACACTGTGTGGAAGAGAGTCTGTTTTTGTAGAAAGACTCTCCAGTAGCATATGGCTCGTGCACTAGCTCCCCCTGTAGGGTGCGCGTGCAGTGCAGCCTCTGACCTTGACCTCTGACCTTTTCCCGTATAGGGATCGGTATCTAAAGGTTTACCTCAACACGACGGACCTGAGTCAAAGTGGCCGTAAGAACAGATGGGGAATCTGTCCGCAGTTTAAAGCACAATATGCCGCAGACTAAATGAACTGCTGCTGAAAACGCAAGGGACTTGCGTTTGTTTATCGCACATCTCATTATTAAATAACCTTCGTTCAATTCTTCAACATTGTTGTAAAATTAAGCGAAGTATGTGTTGCGATGAAGCTGGAAACTAATCCGTCAAAGCTTTTAGAAGGATCTGTATTTTTTCTTGACCATGTAATAATTATTACATAGGCAGATTTCGTGTCTGTGTAGCTTATAACATGACAAAGACGTTGGATACCTACAGATATCTGTCTACATGGCAGTCTCTACACCTAGCAGAAAATCAGTCCAATTTATTAAATGATACTTCCCACTCAGCCTATATAAAGGGTAATTAGAGTTATTAACTGTTTGTACACGTTGATAAAGTACTATAGCTATAATACATGGAGGATACTGCACACTGATGAATGAACAAACAGTCAAAATGAAGTCCAAAATTTCAATTCACTTTAAAATTCTTATGACAAGGTAAAAAAATTGTTGACAACGTAAATCCTGGGTATGTTATTGTGAACCGAATTTCAGTTAAATGACGGACAGGAAAATGCAAGTGTAATCACTGAAATTTTGACTTAAGTCTAAGATTGCTTTCTGGTATCTGGGTCATAAATGTTCTTTACGGGAAATTATCATTATTTTATTTACTTTTCACAAAATTAAAAATATAACATTTTGTTTTTTATTTATAACAGCACTTTTATCTGATTAACATATGATAATGACAGGGCAAAAGGTCTATTCTTATCCATGTGATAAAAGTGTGTTGGCAACATGCAAGGTGATAGCAAAGGGTCATAGCAAGAGCGTGATAACAAAAGTTTGATAGAAAAAGTGTGAAAATAAACCCGTTAAATCAAATTTGATATACCGACAGCACATTGGGAAATTTTTACACTATACAAGAAGGAAATTCCAATATTTCAGCTTTATTAACATGAAATAAAAATTCATAAAACTATGCATATCATAATACACAACGTTATGTGTACATCTACGTTCAGAAACTGCTTAGACACTCAATCCAAAGTTTATCAGAGGCCAAAACAGATACTAAAAGCCTGCTGTGATTTGTTTAAACGAAATTTTCTTACGTTGTATTTTCATTTTACCGCTTTCAAGTGTTTTCATGATTAAAAGAAGGAAGACGTGTGATTCATTTATCGCCGGTTTGAACCGGTTTGTCCGATAACCTGGTCGTAAATGAGCAAGTTCCTTCTTTAAACGTGTTGAGTAAGGACACGCAATGGGCTGCGTAGCCCAGAATAAGCACTCCACCAACCATCTGCTTGAAATTCCAAACACACTCGAGACGATTGCCCGCGCGGCTAACCAGACCTAATGAGAGTTTTCTCAAAACTTTCTCTCTTAATTTTCAAACATCCCATAAAAGTTCTATTTCGATTAGATGCGGGGAAATCAAGTGTCTCTGTTTAATTGTCAGAGATTGAGGGGCATTATGAAACTCGGAAATCGTAACTACAATGAGGAAATGTACTTTCGAGTGACATCGGAAATAGTCGGCCATTTGATTGGCGGATTGACATACGATCTTTAAAGATCGGAAACTGGTATCCTTCTGACGTCACGCAAATATTGCTGAATCCAAGAAACCTGGCTCTAAATGTTGCACAATCAGGAATTTCCCTGCCAAAGTCTGCGCACGATTCGCAATCACTGGTGAAAATTCGAAAAAGAAAGGAAGGCCCTTAAAGATAAGAGCGGCAAGAATTACAGGTCTAAGTGGAAGCTGACCAGAGTAATCACCGCTTTCCGTTACATCGTCTCCCGCCCATCTTATAACTGACGCCATTACCGACTCTCAGCCTCCGATGTCAGCATTCTTCATTATACTAAGCAAGCTTACTTTCATCTACTCAAGCGTCATTAAGCACTCCATCTATGCGGGAAAATTCGCATATACAGACCGAATACAAACAGCGAATAGCGTCTCCCAAAAGACCGAGGGAAAATCTGAAGAAATGTCAGCGTCTGTTAAAGTCGAGGAAAACATTCAACTTTTAAACACAACTTTTGTGATCTGAGAGGCGCATTTTTTTACGATTTAATAACTTCTGTTTTCACAAGAGGGCACCCTCTCTGACAGTCTAATGGCGCATTGGTAAAGCTTCTTTTGTTTGACCCAAGAAGGATTTTTGAAAGGTTTCGTGAATTGTACAGAAAAACGTCCATAAGAGTAGAGGAATATAGCGACTGCTGGGGGAGTGGGGAGGGTAAGGCAAGCAATGATCCGAACAGAATATTCTACGAGCTTAAAAGTCATCGATCAACTTTTTTTCTTTCAAGATTCAGGAAAAAGGTTTTGCCATTTTCTCCATTCCTCCTGAGATGGCTTGATTGAGATGTCAAACTTCCTAAGACGACCGGAAGCGCAGGGCGGATCGTGACATGAAACACGTGACCTCCATGCAATGCCCACGTGACACCCAAGTATTTCAGTGGCGCTTTCAGGTAGGCATGGTAAGCCGAGGTATGACGTCCTCGGGGAACTGTTTTTCATTATGGATGTGACAGCACAAGAAGTAAAATCTGAAGATATGAAGATGGTGGCTCTAAGTGATTTGCACCCCGAATTTTCATCAGCTAGGACAGAAAGCTGAAGTGACGTGAAGCCGGTCCCCGAGGGGTAGTAGAGCTAGGGCCCGTGGGAGGGGAAATCGGGGATAGACTTGACAGGACATTACATCCGGTACCAAATATACACACGGTTCCATCTCTACAGCACACAACCTGCTTCTCTTATGTGACGCGCATTGGCCACAGCCTCCACGATCCTGACATGATCAGCGAGCAGTAAACTAAACTAAATCTTCTCATGTTGATGCTTCAAGGTGACAATGAGCTGTCAGTCAAATGACCCAACAAAGGCTTTCACCTCCGAAGAGGCGAGAACATTAAAACTTTCTTGTCGTGTTTTGTGTAATCTCCATGATTTCACTCAGCTTTCTGATTGATATTAAATCCTCTTTCAGTGACAACTGACGTATATGTTTTTTTTTTCTCTCTTTTTTTTATAACCGGCATTCGAACTTGGGTATCTTACAAAATCCCAGCACGACACCAGTTGAGAATTGCGCAAACAACTTGTAAAGACAAGAATGGAGAAACTGACGAGTTAATTACAATATAAATCATTCAAATACAGCCAGCTTTAGGCCTTTGAACATCTATACTGATACCTTTGTAATCAAAGGATCTGTGGGATTTTCAAACATTTAAAGGTCAATAAAAAGGTTTCAATTTTTTAAATCTGCCTGTTAATTGAAATCATGTCCTATATTCGCATATACTTACAGGTGTAAAACCCCAGTGAATATTAACTTAACTGTTCAAGCGAACCACATTTTAAAACTTATGCTCTGTTTTAACTAGCCACTTTCTGGAAATATTTCTGCCTGATTCCGTTCAAACTATATGAAACATTGTATTTAACGGCATTTTCATTATTTTGGACAGATTCCGCTCACATGAAAGCTACATGAAATGATGTATACTTTGCGTGCACGCATTGCTTTTTTCACGTTTTGTATAAATCCGTTCAAGCCATACATACAATGTTGAGTTTTAAACTGGTACGTTGTTCCATATACCTTCTGCCTTCATTCCATTGGCGTCACATAAAATACGATGTTAATTTACTTTAAATGTTGTCTTTTATTGTGCTGCTTTGTTTGTTACTTTTGCCTAATAATGCTCACGCTACATTTGCTAAAGATGCTTAAGGCTACAAATTGAATTAAGCATGAGCAGACAGAATAGAACCTAGAGTGAGGTAACAGTTCAAGTGTCCATGCTTCGCCTGTATAGATGGCTTGGCGCCACGATAGTTTCCACATTAACTTCCGTTTCTTCAATAATTTTCAGTTATTGTTTTATCCGTGCCTTCCGCATCAGTTCTATGTCTATCAGATCAAAGTTGGTAGTTACCACAGTCATAAAACCTAGATAGATTCATACTTGTACAATAACTGTACAAACTGGATGCTTTTGACGTTCTTGCTGGTCGTCGAAACCATACCAATCTTTCATTCTCTTCCAGAATTCTCGTACCTAAAATTGATCTACTTTCACTTTCCTTATTTATATTTCATTATGTAGCACAAACAGAAACATGCCTACGTAACAGACGAGTGGTGGACGCAACGTTTTGCAAAAGTCTCATTGAGTTCCAAACTTACCAATATATTCGAAACGGCCTGTTTGTAACTGGAAGTTAATAGCTGCGAATATACCTCCCTGTCAAGTGAAGCGGAGTAGTACCAAGGACAAGAATAACAAGAATACAAAAAAAATGTTTTAAAAATATATCAAAACCTCATGAACCTTATTGTAGGGGCTTTAATAAGAGCATCTTCAATTGATCAAACGATGCAAGTGTACATTTTTTTTTCTTTCGCAATACTGATTCTTTATGATTTAACGTTGGAAATCCTGGGTTGTGATAGGAAAACGGCACGTGTTAAAATCTGCAGCAAGCTCTCGTGATCTTAACCTATTTGTTCAGAATGGCTGTGCCTTTTTCTAGGAGACTGGTCGTGGGTTATTCGTCGAGCTGGGGTCTCTGGCGCGCTGTTGTGATTCTTCCCCGCCCCAAACCTTGTTAACGAGACGCAGGGAATTACCGGCTGTCGGACGGACTGACGAAACCCATGTATCACCCCCGTCCCGCCCTACCCAGCTCAGTGATTTGTCATAGTCCTCATTAGATTTAATAACAACTCCTGCAAGTTTTATGTTGCTTTTTCGATCTGCGTGTCATTATGGAGACGTCTTGTTACCCGTTGACACGGCCTTGTGTCATTTTCTTTTTCCCTGAACGTAATATACGACAAAATTCCCTCAGACGGAGTTCAAACGTCTGGACGTCCGAAGTGAGTGACCACGTCGACCTCCCATTAGCCCCGTGATGGTTCGCGCTTTGATAGATCATTATACCTTATCCTAGGTATTTGTAATTTTACGACCCTAAAATAGAGCATGATTTTCACATTTTTATAAAAGAGAGTTTGCTGCATGTTCTAAAACTGAAAAGGGTAAAGGCTGAAGGTGGAATTGAACCTTTAATCTGCTTCTTTTCAATGTTTTGCCTGTCATTTAGTGACATACACTTCCAGCCCTATCATGGATATGCTGCAATGGTCATGAATGGTGAGACTTTCTAAGGAGGTCTGTGTCATTCATTTGGTCTATATTGTATTCGTACTTTTACCCAGTTTATGTTATAAAGATCGAATTAAAGATAAATACATTACAAAACTTCCGTTGTTCTTGAATTGCAAATTCTAGAAACTAGTGATAAGCATTTAAGCCCAGTTGGTTTTGCACAATTGACCTCGGAGGCAGGTACCAACTCGCCATAGCGTATATAGACTTAAACCATTCCATGAAGATTCCTGTCAATGTCTCTGTTCCAAGGCAAGTATCATTGCAAGGTGCTTTTAATGACAAAGAGCGGTGCATATGCCAGTAACTTATACAGAACATATAGTCCTTGCTATTTATCTCGTCCACAATCGTCTAAGTATACAGCAGCAGCGATCACTGAAATTGTGACCACATGGCTCACATATACAGCTGCCCGACATGTTTCAAACAAAATATATAAATAACTGAAAGAGTATGTTTTAAGTTGAAGTAAATGAAAAAGGCCATGCTTCAGAGACAAAAATGTCTGTTGAGGAACAGAGCCTCTGCTACATTCCCGATTCACCCCACAAGTTTGTTGTCCACCGTTCGATAAATGTCCAACACAGCTAAATTATGATATATATTTAATAGACTTCCTTCATATTTTCAATTTTGTTCTACAAGACCAAACATTCTGCAGCGTCATTTGTGACGTCATGATTGGCCGACATTTCAACACAGGCGTGCATATTATTGGCATGTACTAATGAAGTCATACGTCGGACCTGTGCCCTATGTCATTCAAAATAAATAAATAAGGAAACTCGTTGTAGAACAGACGTTCTGACGATCAGACATGCATCATGTCTTGCTACATTATAATGTAATACTTTAGAATTCTTGTCCAAACATCTAAAACCTTGATTTTGCTCATTACAAAGCCCCACCCCCACCAAAATCCCACCTCCCATTCCACGCTGCATATGCCTACAATGTGTTCTAAGATGCCTTGTCACATGTGAGAGCTCAAAGCAAACACAGAATTCGGAATATTCTTTTAAAGCCGCTTTCAGTAAAGCACGGCTCAAATAAGATACTCTGGAGGGGGAAGTCGGCCAATTTAAGGCCCCACATGACGCTGATAAAAATCCCTTATGGCATTGATGAATGGTGCTATTCTCGCTATCTATTGATAATTACACGACACGCAAACAGAAACCGGTGAAGTGATTTTAGCCCTCGTTTGTCGAAACACTCTCAAATTACATATTTCTACAAATCTCTCTCAGCCTGCCTGTCAATGGCGCTGACAGATTATCGCGAATCGATCAAAATTCCCGGTTTCAATTTCGTCGAAGGTGTCAAAATCGCCAATTAATTACGGATTCAGTCCCACTTTCTGGGCCAGCTTTTCTAACTTTTCCCTTTCATCCAGCCAGACGCGTTGTGAATTAACTCCAAATAATTAGATCAACCCTGCCTGGCCAATATTTTCCTTGTTAGTACAGAGGGACAAACGAAGACTGCAACACTGGTGGTGAAGAATGTTGAAGTGTCGTTATCCCAGCTTTTACCTCACCTTGGGCCCATAGACATTCACAAGTAACACTCCCATTTGGCCGTTACCCGGGGAAAGACTTCAGGTTAACGTATAGGGTAATTGTAATATCAGCCGTGCATGTGGTAAAGGGGTTTGAAGCGGCTATTAGGCTACTAATTACATGTACAATGAGATGTGCAATACATAATACGAAAAAATCATATACACAACATTTTAACCATGGCACATTGGTTGTAGTTTAATTGTATATACTGAACACGTAGTAGGTGATTGTAAGGTGACGAAATATGTCGGAAACTGAAGCAAATACGTAAATCAAATAAACTGCTGGACCAAATGTATTCATGCATAGAAAAAGTATCCCGTATATATAAAGTTGAAAAACCATGTCGTTTTTGCCTTTTTAACCATATGTGCATGCGGTACCAATATCGTGACATGGCATCCCATGACCACGTATGAATTTCATATTAAAAGTTGGTTTATCAAGCGCATCAGACCTAAATTGCCACAGCCATTTTCTGTTTTCACCACTCGTCTGAAATAACTAAGGTTAATTATACGTTGTTATTTTCTTTTAACTATAGATTTACTTATTCAAAATTGCTAAGCTTACCCAGGATTCCAGCTGCCTCCTCAATAAAATGTCTTAAATATAGTTATGATTTAGAGTTTTGCATTTTTCTCAACTTAAACGTTGGGAGTAAGGTATGCTTCTTTTGATAACCAATAACGAACAATTCTGTTGGTTGCACCAAGTTCCAAGATGATTGGGAGATTCAACGTCCGAATCCAGACCCAGATGGATCCACTGCACCTTTGTATCCTGAGGTTTGGCAGTAAAGATTTATATTCAACCGTCATTCATCAAAACCTCCCCGAAAGGCAGTCCATGACCAGACCTTGTAGATAAGCAAATACTTTCGCGCAGGAACCATTAGCCTTATAAGGGCTGCAAAGACCGAATTCAGACTTATGGCAAGAAATGTTAATATTAAAATGATGCCCGCATATGCGTTAACTTCGACTTATTTCTTTTTAATGTGAAACTCTCATTCCTGACGTGTATTTAAGTGGCTCACCAGAAGTATCTATATTATTTCTATCCCTATTAATTTTCTTCACTATAAATCCATTGACCAATATCCACGTTTATTTATTTATTTATTTATTTGATTGTTGTTTTACGCCGTGACCATACACAGGCTGCTGGGAGACCTTTACGACCGATGAGGAAGCCAGTATGAGTTGCACTAGAACTCACAGCAACTGCATTGGTGAGATGTTTGGGGGTCAATGTGCAATGTTAATACGCTAACCACAAGGCCATGGAGGACCCCAAAATAACGTTTATAACTGTAACAGGCTGAAGATAGTGGGCAGATCAAGCAGCTGTTAGGCAATTAGAATCCATACGGGCTCTATACGAAATTGCAAACTTTCAGTTCGAAATCAGGCCATGTATTTTGTCTACAATACAGCTTATTTTTGCACGGATGTTTGCTTGCCGACGTATGTAATCCTTGGGGCTTGAATACCAGAGATACCAGGAGGAAGTTTTCATTATAACAATTCTGAAAAAAAGAAAAATTCAAAAGAAATGTAATCAGTAAATGAAAAAAATATTTTTTCCAGAAAAAGTACCAAAAAGAGTGAACGCTTTTGCTTTCTAGTGCAGAAAATAACTGTAGGATTATCGACTTTGAACGACCCTTTATGATTTACAGCATAGGAAAGACTTTCCAGCTTTCATTGTTTGAAGTTGGAAAATAAAAAAAAAAGAATTAAAATATGTGGACATTCGTGTTCGAACACAAGAAATATATGAAAGTGCAGCATAAAATTAGCAGTATTAAGATTACCGTCGTATACAGTCAGTATGAATGGATCTCGCCGGCAATGAGTCGCGTCGTGCTTTTCGAGACTGTCATGGTAGCTAGTTGTTCAAGGGTCCAAGCGTGATATGGTGTAATTTAACTTACATTCAGCATTCATTCCGGGTAATTAGAGCTCCAAACGGTTAGGTCTGGAGTGATTTGTGGTAAGCGATACGACTTGGTTTTGAGGGGGTGGCATGATGGAAGTCCAACAGGTCACTGAAGACTCTACCTAAAGTGTATGAATCATTTTCACACGAACTCTTCAATCGTACTGAAATCTAGCAGTATAACTGAAGCGACCCTCCAAGTGCAGGTTAGATCATAATGACGACACAATTACCTCCGGATGACAGTTGTGTACCAAACCTGCACGACCTTGACATTCGATACGCCCGTAATTTAGCCAATCGTTTCGGTTGGCTAACTGCAGGTGCGGGACTAATGACAGCATGGCGCAGCTATCTTAGTAGAGTGAGATAGCGTTAACATCTCGAATTCGCCATTACAAGCCAAGCGGTCAAAATCCATGCCCTTCAAATAAGTTCCTTTTGTAAGCCTAAAGCGGCATTTAAGCCTCAGCCATTCGGAAAAGCAAATTGCCGAAAGAAATGGCAAAATGATGAGTTCGGCTTGACTTTGGCCCGAACCTTTTGGCGCCCGTGGAGTTCAACACGATGACTCTGCTTGTTAGTACCAATGGCGAGACGTTAGAGAGTTGGTTACGGGAGGTAACCGCGTTACCGAATAGCCTTGATTAATCGACGGCAATCAAAGGTTAGCTTAACTAACGATAAAATAAGTTCATCGAAACATCAGCAGGCGTTTGGAGAGAGTCATAAAATATGACACGCGAGTGTAAGATGAATTGTTGGGCTGAGCGATGTACGCTGCAAGACCATTCATCAAAACATTACCTAAAGCTTCCAAACCATTTAGCACAGTGATTTTCTTGAGGGGAAAATGGAGAAGCTAGTCAGGCATATGCCAGACTGGAGGAGCTATTAGGCATCTGTCACAGCCTATAGGAATTACGAGAAGTTGATATCCTTACTAAACTACATGTGTAGCTTATGGCTTTTTAAATGAGCTGTACAAGTGGTCGCTATTGCAGGGAGAAGGTGGCTTGTTTTTAGATGTCATTTAAGGTCAATCCAACTCGACTTGCGCACTGAAGAACTCTCGCCCTGTAATTTCACTTGTGTTAATCTCCCATTCCGTGTGCAGCCGGGTGCAAGATCAGACCAAAGCCATACTATTAGGGTCACTACTGAGGCGGCAAAAGCATTGTTCGGGTCATCCGATGAGATTGTTTCCAAAGCTCTTAGTTCTCTCTAGATACGTTTATACATTCACTGTGGAGGGTCCAATCAAGTATTCCTTCAGATTTAGTATGTGGATTTTAATCCTTGTGTCAACATTCAAATATCTCAACGTTCACAACAATATGTATGACTAAGCACCAAATAAACTAGGTTATTCACAACACTATGTATGACTAAGCACCAAATAAACTAGGTTATTCACAACACTATGTATGACTAAGCACCAAATAAACTGGGTTCTTCATAACACTATGTATGACTAAGCACCAAATAAACTAGGTTATTCACAACACTATGTATGACTAAGCACCAAATAAACTGGGTTCTTCATAACACTATGTATCACCAAGCACCAAATAAACTAGGTTATTCACAATACTATGTATGACTAAGCACCAAATAAACTGGGTTCTTCATAACACTATGTATCACCAAGCACCAAATAAACTAGGTTATTCACAATACTATGTATGACTAAGCACCAAATAAACTGGGTTCTTCATAACACTATGTATGACTAAGCACCAAATAAACTAGGTTATTCACAATACTATGTATGACTAAGCACCAAATAAACTGGGTTCTTCATAACACTATGTATCACCAAGCACCAAATAAACTAGGTTCTTCACAACAATATGTATGAGTAAGCCCCAAGTAGACTACGTCCTTTACAGCAATATGTATGACTAACCCCCAAATAAACTAGGTGCTTCAATTCTTCAAGCTCGCCACGATATGGCTGGAAAATTACCGATGTGGCGGAATGATAAGCCATAACCATTTGTTCATTCAATTCTTCAAGCAGCGATGGTTTAAACCAAGTCTTTCACCCTGCAAACGTTCTTACGTTGACCCAATGTTTTTCTCCAAATTCTGACTTGGTAAAGGGCTTTTTCGACTGTATACAGGGCGGTTGTTTGCCGAAAATTTTTTTGCCTCAGTTCAGCATGCCTGAAAATCTTGCAATATTTTTCGTTTGTTTAAAGGCTTACCCTTTCATAAATCTTGTTTTCCTGGTCATTATCATTATTGAAGTTTTCTAACATTTCTAGTTTAATTACACGGCTCTTCACTCTACAATGAATACGCCTTGATTTTTGGAGATTTTTGTTCCACATCTATAATTTTGATTTCACTGGCCAGTCCTGGACGTTTCCGCTAAAATAATTGTTTTTCTGGACGTTTTCTCATATATCTGGTCCTCTACAAATTTTCTCTTATATCTGGTTCGCTGCAAATTTTCTCCTATATCGGGTTCGCTGCAAATTTTTTCCTATACCGGTATACCTTGTCTCCTACAGGTATCTAGCAATTTTACCAGAGAAACCGTTTTGCCACTACGCCCTTAGTTTTGAGGGAGTACAGTCATCTTCACACGCAGTTTGTCCAAATGATTAGTTTCTTTCTTGTTTTCTTTCAAAACTTATTTCCTGTGGTGCACTTCAGTTTAGTGGTTTCCTTCGTGTGCTCTCTATATACGTTCTGACATTTTCATGATAAGTTCGTTGTAATGCAGCCATATATAGCTGTGACACACAGTAACCCATTCGTGTGTACCAGAAATCAGGCACTTAATATCAAATAAATTAATACACTCGTACGTCCCGCAAAAAACGATTTATAGCGATACGTACTTTAGTAAACATGTACAATATGGCCTCCAACCAGTCGCAGATTGTACAGGAAGGCGTTCCACGCACGCGTCAACAAACTCCCTATTGGCATCCAACCGGCGAGACGTTTTATAAACATGCTTAATACATTTACTGATTGAATTAGTGAGCGTTGTACACATACACTGAGCAACGCGCCTTCTCGCCATAACCAGTGATGACAGAAAGTTATGTCTGCAACACCATGGATCCGCTCTTCAGCACAGTTCGCCTATTTTTATCCTTGTCGCTTTCGATAGGAAAGTATAGGGACGGACATAAACGGGTAATGTTTATGTACGACAAAATAGTGGAAATAAATCGAATGTGTCTGCGTTTTTGACACGGGTATTAACAGAAGAGTGTTGACATGAGGGGGCAAAGTCCGTCCATCACTCCCTTCTCCACAGACAAACCCGTCATCAAAAACTTGCCGGAGTCTTCTTTCTTCTTTTTACATCTATATACGCGTTTCGGATAATGTTTTCCTTACAGTCGGTGTATTTGTTCGATGGTGGCTTTGTACGATAAAACTGCTGTTGATGTGATCAGCAGTTTTACTAAAGACGTCCTACTGTTTACCCGGTGCCAGCACAGTCCTACCTCTGGGGTCGACCTAGCAAGCTCAAGTGTTCGGGTTATAACCATGCTCTCTATAGTTCGGGAGCTCTCTGCTGCTTGTTTGTACGTAAACGAAGCCTGAGTTTGCGTAATTCCTTTCCTCCCAGATGTCTGCCTAAGTATGATTGATTAGGGCCTGGAATGTTTTTGGCAAGAGGATATGGAGCTCTCGTGTGCCCCGGTCTCTGTAGTGCCCGGACCCCGGCCGTCCCCAGCTGAGCACTGGCGGCGGGCAACCAGGCATTTTTTATAAGACGTAATCTCAAGAGTAAATAACGAAGGTTGAAAAGCATGTAACAGATCGGTATCATCAATCTTCACTTTTTTTCTCCTTTCGACTTTTTTTTGCTTCCTACTACGAGAAAACTCCTTGGAGAGCCCATTGAAAGCCCACAACAACACCGTCCATCTCGCTGATAAAGCTATTAGCGCCAAATTCAACCGGAAATACGATCTATCCGCTAGATGGCGACACTGTGTCCCTCCCGGAATTCTCCTCGTGTATTCCCAAACACTTTTCGGCTTTCCTAGCAGACAGCTATTTCTTAATTACCAGAACAGAGCTTTTTATGACGCAAACACTACCTTGTTGACAAGTACTCGGGTAAAACAGTGTACTAAGTGTCAAAACAGCCAGGGGTCGGATGCAGTGCCGACGTGTATCTGTGAACCAGCGCTGGAGGACGGGTGTGGCGAAGCGGGTAGAAACAGACAAATCAACTTTTCTTCTCTAGTTTCATAGGCAGTTTGAAAACCTGTTGACAGTCATGAGTTGGTAAATAAATAAGTATGCTGTAACTGCATCTCAATATCTTTGACAAAAAAGGTCTAAGATCTTTAAGTAAGATAAATAAAACTATTCTGCTGCCCTGACGAATGCGTGTCATGTTTATATCTGTGAAATCTTTCTTCTCTGAAATCCGTAAAGCAATTAAAGCTTCATTGGTAATTATAGCATCATATACATTGTGTCATACAGAAATTCCACTTAATTGCTAGGAACTCTGTCGGAATGGAACTTTCTTTGTTGTTAACAACCGTTTTGTTCTTGTTTTTTCGATCTTGTATTTTTTGTTGTACATTAATCAGTCACAAAATCATTCATGGTATTCTAATTAAAAAAAAAATTAATGGGGAATTGTGTTCAGCTATTCTCGGATATAGCACGATAGCAAAAACTCTTCATGCTGGATGTCCACGTAATGCACGATAGTTGTGAAACCATCGACCAACATTCATATGCTGATGATCAATCCGAACCTTGGTAGCCATTGTTGGGGTTGTTGATGTACAATGTACTACCAGAATTATTTCTTTATGACGGAGGCTTCAAACGCGCATGCGACGTTAAACCCCAAACACCCACTCACTCACTCAAACGCGCATGTCTGCACCATACATATACAAGCATGTTTATAGACACCATATATTGTCATTTGTAAAGGGGTTCCAGCTATAAGTTGCATGTTGTATGGGGTGTCCGATTGGGGCAATTGTTGGTGTGGGACAAGGAGTGGCGTAATCATATACCAGGGAATATCGGAGTGTTTATACAGGTCAACCATGTCCCCTGGGGAAAATATTGACCATATTATGTGTCTTTTTGAAAACATCAAAGAAAAACTTGACAAGAACAATGGCGCGGTATTACAAGATACTCCGTCATTAAAATTAACCAACGTCTCATTATAGACGTCTGCGAAACATGGCGGCTAATAACCAATGATTGGTGCACGGTACTTGACGACAGCTAATTGGTTGGCTGTATTCATGGTTACCATTCCATCCATTAATTGGACGGTTTGTCAGTCCCGTCGAGATCCCATAGTCTCACTTCAGGTGGTTGTTAGCGCTGTAGTATAGCAGTTGACGGATTTGGTACAGATTTCGCGCGCCCTTAACGAGGATCACGTGACAATATGAATAGCTTTATACCCGGTTCAAATGAAGGCCCATATTTTAGACTCCTTTATTTAATTAAAGCGTTATCATTAATTCTTCTAAATATGTGGAGTCATTTACGAAGTATTCGGTAGCATCGACCGAAATGTTAGTCGTGGTTTCTATCAAAAGGGAACTGGCCTCTCCCGGGTGTATTGACTGCGGTTTCAAAGCTTCATGTACAGTATTGCTCACACGACAATTGTACCATTATCATATAAGGGGAGGAGTTCCCGATTGTGATTAACACCTTTCGCAAATTTTGCTTATTCTAAAAAGCATTTTTCTAGACCGTGTATTAACAATTTGACGTTTTTGTGTAAAACATACATATAAAAACCTTAGATCTCTATATTAATCTATACTGTAAATCTTATTTTTCAAGGTTGACCCATTCTAAAACTTGTCAAACCGTTATATCCTTCTTTCCACGACAAACTGATCACAAGTTACGGGAATTATAGCTTATCTATCACTTTGCAACAGATTGCAGTGTGTACATTCGAAAAAATAATATGTCACTTTTAATAGAGTTTTATGTCTTCATGACCCTAGAATGTATTCCGTTGTTACAACATGATACTGTGTTCAACATATTAGCCAATTAATCTAATACAACGTTGAGTTGGTTAGTGTGTGCAATAACAAAATACAATCTACCCTCACTCAAACAACAGACTTTCTGTAAAATTTAACAGATTGTTTTTTAGCGTTAGAAATGATTCCATTATTTTTTGTATTTTGAGGACAAATCATGATTAACTGAAATGTACAATGTTAATATAATATGAGAATTATAAACTATATTAAAATCCACACACTGATTATATGTTCATGGCGACCTTTGAAGCATAGAGAGACTTCACTGAAGTCAAAATTCGACATCATGATCTGGCCTTGAATTCAGTATAGTTAACATTGTCAGAGGACGTTACTACGTTAAGGAAGGCTTAATGGCATTAAGGTAAAGTTAGCAATTAATTTCAAGGTTGTGAGACATAATAAAACATAATAAGTCCAGTATTATATGCGTTCTCTGGTTGCCGTAGATATAATAAAGAATGTAAATTTAAATAATCGCACTTATTTGATTAAACACATTTTACTTTAGCCCACGAAGTCCCTGTACTAACCTTTGTTAATGTATAAATGTTCTTGCAGCAAAGACATGGTCTTCGTACATGTGTCTATAGTTTGCCAGAGCAATTTAGCAACATTTAAACCTTTCTCCAAATCCTCGATGCTGATCAGGACAAATGTTCAGACCTTTATCTCGGTTTTTCCTGAACGCAGCTACATGGAATTGGTGTATATAGACAGTATACCGACCAGAGAAAAGTAACTGGAGAGACAGCTAAAGGATTTCGTCTGTACATGTACTAGCATTTTCTTTGTTGCTTGTCGAAAGCAGGGTGTTCACTAAAGCCAGCTGTAATAAAGTCATAAATCATATTTTATCTTTTTTTCTGTTTATTTAGTTTACGCCATACTCACGAATATGTTTTATTTATTTTATGGAGTAAACATATTTTGAAATAACAAACCTCATATATACATTTATCTGCCAGAACCACATGCAGCGGGCTGTATCTTAGTTGATGTTGCACTATATGCCAGTCATGTGCCCCAAGTTTCGATCTTCCGAACGATAGCTGAAGCCGGGCGTTCCATATTTTGGTTTCGTTGGCCGAACCCACTTTGATTTCCCCACTAAGCATCTAAGCTGATCCTTATTTTATGCACAAAATAATACAATGTGTAGGCATATCCGTGTAACGGTTGAGTTGTTTAAAACATGTCATCCATGGACTTGCATGTCGTTTATGTTGTTTAAGAAGACAATATTATTTCTCATTATCATAAATATGTCGTCCTAAACAAGGGTGGGAAGGTCTGTCAGCAGCGAATGGTTGTGCAGAAGTGGATTCATAAGCCTGAATTAAAAAAAAAGCTTGAATCCCAAAATTAAACTTTAAAATGTTTTGTACACGACAACAATGCCAGGGGCAGAATGGATTTGTTGGCTGAATGCATTTTTATATTAACTACATAAATTTCATGTTTTCTGCATCTTCTAACTGCATGGCCAACCGATGGCGTATACGGAGGTTTGACTCTGCCAACGTTTAATTCATGTTTAGGGCAATGATTATTCAAATTGTACCATTAAGCATGGGCTCTGGCTGTATACTGACACTTGTCTGAAAACAAGAGGTGAACAAAACTTCTGCCGTACGAAAATGTTCTGCATACGTTTGGTCTTCCTTACAAGTGTGGAATAAAATGTAAATTGGCATTATCATCATAGTAAACTTGCGGTGAGTAGTGCACACATTTTCAGTCTTAAAACTATACAAAGTGAAAATTGCGAACGACTTTGAATAGTAAATGTCCACAAATGTACAAGTTTACAGTTATACTGTGTAAATCCCACATGTTTATTATCACATCAGTCATGTCTTCATATGCTTTCATTTCAGACAGAACAAAGATGGCTCTGAAAGATGTCTATACAAGCTCAGTGTTGTCCAAGCTACATACAGAGTCTCTGGGGCTACGCGAGCATATCTCTCAGTTGTATAATTCGAATATTTATGCAATTTGTTTTACATATGACATCCGTAATAAAGCTAGTCATTAATTACTTTTGCTGTATAGAGATAAGTAGCATTGGGGAGAGAAGTAGAAGAGAGGCCTTAGCAAGCTGTGAACATCGCCTCCGAAGTGACTGTCTACCCACAACATCTGCTATGTGTCAAAAATTGATATCTGCCTTTGTACAAATGACACACACTTGTAGTGTCTACAGTAACCAAAGTGTCTACAGTAACCGGTACAAATTAATGCATGAATTAACGACAGATGTTTCAATGATTTTCATGACGTCATATATTTATAAATCGTTATGACTTGAAAATAACAATATAAAGTTCTGATTTTTCACCTTGAAATAGTTTTAACGTAATAGTTTAACATAATATTTTGTTTTCATTTCCTATGTGGGCCTGGTTTCCGACTGGCTTAGTTTCGGCCGAACTATGTTTCAACTTGTTGTAGTTTCCTAGTTTTGCCTTTATTTTCCTGATAATCAAGTTTCAAAATTCAAGGTGTAGTGTGGGGTATTTGGCCCATCAAACTAACCTGAAAACTGTTGTATCCTATTAGGGTGTGTGGTATTTTGCTTATCAATATAACTGGAAAAGAAGACTATACGATAACGGTGTGTGGGTAGCACATAGTCACTGATTGGTCAATGTTAGCAGAACACGACTTCGATCCATATTTTGAAGAATTCGAACGAAATTTTCGCCTGATGTATTTTTCATTCTGGCCTTTTCACCAAACTGTACTTTTTTTATCAGCTCTTTGTCACTTTACCATACATGAATGCACAAGTCCACCATAGGTACATGTAAGTCGAACACCACATAAAACACGACTGGCGGTGTCATAGAAGAAGAGTTGGGACAACTTTGTTACTGGTATCAATCCAGTCGTATATCAGTCCGAAATGTTCTATATGGGTAGCCATGTATAGTACTTCTTGATGTGACTTTCCGTCCCCAAACCAGAGTATCCCACTGTTTGAGTGACGCTGAGAAATTTGAATACTGGATGAATAAAATGGTACTATCCACCTATCGTGAAAGCCGATGTATTTTATTAGTGCCCAGGAGTATATTGCTCATTGACTGAATGATGGTTATATACCACAGATTATGGTATTTTATCAGTGGTCTGGGATATTTAACTCACTGAACTAATGACGGTATTATCTGACTATCATTCTGACGCATTTTATCAGTGGTCAGCAGTGTTTTGCTCATTTAATGGCTGATGGTATTATCCGACTATCAGTCTGGTGAATTTTACCAGTGGTTTGCAGTATTTTGCTCATTGAATGGCCGATGGTATTATCCGACTATTATGATGTGTAGCTCTCTAGTAGTCAGATGCCCTGTGTACAGATGCATGGTCAGCCATACTGTCCCCTGACCGGAGGAAGCCGAAATGACGCGGCGCTGACAGGCCTGTATCTATTTTATCGTAAACTGCACGAGCACCTTGAAAAATACTTCTCCAGGGGCTAATCCATCAGACTTTACAACTTGCCCCATCACCTCTTGACAGTGCTAACATATAATTTATTAGGCTAACAAGTGTCCGGCATTACAGAGGGAGGATGTTAGCGGGCGGATCGCTGCATACGAAAATCTGTCTCTGACTCGCCTTTCCCGGACTACTTTGCATAATTTCACTACTTCGCCACTACGACCAAATTACGCCAGCTCAAAACAATTTGCATTGCAAATAGGGCTAATTGCATCAGTGTTTTTGACGCTCACTGTCGTGTGATAGTGATACAGGCAGATCATATCCCCCATTCTCCCACCCCAATTCGCCCAAACGACATATCTCCCTCACAACCCGGCTGCTATAACCCGTTTTTGTGGTATGACCAAAATCTCCGACCGCTCAGTGATTTCTGACAACCCCCAATTGGAAATGACTAGAACAGAAACGGTAACAATTTAAAACGAGATCGAAGTGACAAGCTCTGGGAAGTTGATACGGTCATTTGTCCATTAACAGAGTCATTTTGTTTCTCCTCTAACACAGCTCGTCGTTAGCTCTGTAGATGTGCACACACATTACATATGTATGTACATAGACAGAGACTGTATATAACATGTATGACGACTTTGATGTAATCGGACCTGACAGATCAGCCAACCTACACTCACCTGCCGACACTAAATTACAAGGTAATTACACGAAATGTTTAAAATGCTAAATATACGCTAAGCTGTGGTGAGAAAAACGCATATCCTAACTGTGACATAGGAGAAAAACGCAAATCTATTACCTGAACGTCGTATATGAATTCATGACCATGGAATCATGAACTCGTCCTATCTTTGTCATCACGTGGGAATATGGATGTGTAGCTATATTAGTGTATTATGTTTTGTAAATGACTAACGCACCCACTTAAAAAACATGCACATGAAAGAATATATATATATATATATATATATATATATATATATATATATATATATATATATTATGTAATATAATGGACAAATATATATATATATATATTATGTAACCCCTATGTTATTTATTTATTTGTTTGTGCCGTACTCAAGAATATTTTCATAATGCGGCAAGCATTTTGGTGAAAACGCGGCCAGCAATATAGTGGGAGGAAACCGGGCAAAGCCTGGGGGAAACCCACGACCAACCGTAGGTTGCTAGCAGACCTTCCCATGCATATATCTATAGGTAAATCTTATTTTAGAGTTTTTATTTTATCATCGTCGCTGTTAGATAATTAGTTATATGATATACGAAACGTCACTACGTTGTTATTAGTATTTAATTAGTATTATTCATTAAGGGTACTATTATGTCAAACTTGCTTTATTTTTGAGGCACTGTATTTCTCTTGTCACATAACATTAGCTTTGATCAAAAATGACACGGACGCGAATTGATTTTTCTTCTTTACTTTGAAAAAATTGCATTTTGTGTCTCCGAAAAAATGATCATGGGAATGCATTTAAATGAATTTTGAATCAATTTTTAAGTTAGTTAAGTTTTGGCGAATTATTCGCCTCTAATGGTCAAATTGATTTAAGCGCTATATGGTCCCGCTATATAATATAGTGAATACGACAACTTGTGTGAAGAGGCTGTATGCATACAGAGATTTTAGCACCATATTTGTTTGGAGAAGACAGTATACACATACGACTGTAGTTTCCGTTGTGATTTAATCTATATATGTATAGTACTTGAACACAGACTCAAAAATTGTTAACTACGACGTAAAACCCCAAGAATATATACATACACACACCCGCACAGGCATACTCTCAAAAAGTTAATCTGTTAATTTCAACAGAGTCTGTTGTCAGAGTGATGCTACAATGTATTCTGTTATTATAACATAATACTGTGTCTTATTCAACATAATATCATGTTAGTCTAATAAAATCTTTATGTTGAATTAAGAGAATATACATGTTACATTTAACAGAATAACCTGATGCAATAGCAAAATACATTCTATAGCATCACTCATACAACAGACTTTCCGTTAAAATTAACAGGTTAATACATACATGCTGAACACAGACGGAGCATGTGCAGCCTCCAATATTTACACATGTGAATAACTACATTCACAGTTAATGTTTACTGGGTCATATTTCATTCAAAGTATATAACTGTTAATTCCTTTGCCATCTAAAGATGTGCACGTATACGTGTGTATGACAGTTTCCGTCGGACGGCCCATCTATCGTAACCACTGCGGTTTTCGGCCCGATTTAACACGACAACGCCATTATCAATGTCTTCATTCATATGGATTAAAACTGTCAAGTGCTATAACCCTCATAACAAGCTTTTGCCATGAAAGCATGATGTTAATAAATTAACTCTTATCTTTAAAAACCTTAAATGCTTTCAACAGTGTCCTTAAATAAGTATAGACTCATAACCGAAATACTTCGTGATGAAAAGACATACTGATACATAAACAACAATCTGCTTACATAATGTCAGTATTTAGTGTTTGTCACACTTGATGAAACATACATACAAGCTACATACAAGCTCAACATCATCCTGTCATAAAACATTAGGCATGTTATAATTCTAAAAGCATGTCTATGTGCATGGGCTCGTACATGTAGACGAATGCACAGGATACATGTCTGATAACGGCTCCATGATGACTGTGGTGGCTCTCTGGTTGTACGTGGGAAGGTCTGTCAGCAGACCTACCGATGGTCGTGGACTCGCATGTTAGCCTTATCCAGCTTTTGCCTACCATAATACTGGCCATGGTCGTATAAGTGAAATATTCTTAAGTATGTATAGCGTGAAACTCCAATCAAATAAATAAATAAATAAATAAATAAATAATACTGGCCTAAAAGTATACAATTTTGTAAAACATTAAACCGCGCAAAAAATGTTTGCAAGTTGTAATATAATGTTACATTACTAAGATTGTCAACATCTGTATATACACTATGCTGGCTTCCTCTCCAGTCTTACGTGGGGTTTTCCAGGAACCTGCGGATGGTTGTGGGTTTCCCCTGGGTTCTGTCTGGTATCCTTTTACCACAATGCTGTCCGCCCTCGTATAAGTGAAATATTCTTGGATAGGATGTAAAACATCAGTCAAATAAATCAGTATCTATAGTGCGGAATACATCACCACTCAACATAAGACAGTGTCAGACAACAACATTTTATAAATATTTTGTAAAGTCATAAATTTCTAAAACCAGTTTTATATAGAAAGCGTTAACCTATTATTGTAAATGCCTTCCCACCATGCACCACTGCAATAGTGTTGGATTTAACATTGTTAAAGTTATAGACCTAACATTTTAGTTTCAAGAGATAAGGTATCGCAACAACATTTGGCCTAAATAAACACGTAGAGTTATTTTATTCTGTTCTTAGCTTATTTACAAAACAACATGCTGTAAATGAGGGAACGGCGTGGCTACTTATTTACGTGTAGAGTTCATTTATAAACCATCTCTTTTTTTCACATTCTTGTATGCACTTATATAAATGCAAGAACATAGAAAATAAAATGGCTTTCATCAGAGACATATAAAATCTTAATTTAGGAATTTGAAAATGTGCATTTCGAATGTGTTAAACTTAAATCACTAAGCGTTTTCTATGACAATTTGGTTTTTGAAGATAGTGTTTTGGGGAAGCCATCAGGCTTACATAGGCCTGTTGCTCAACTGGGGGGGTTTACAACTCTTACGGATTGGTGGACCTAAAGCCTGAAGAGCTGTAGTTATACATATTCCAAGTAAGTTCTTTCTTATTAAAAGCGATTATTATATTACCTACATCGGAAACCCGTTGTTCGAAAATGTATTAGCTGACACTGGTATTAAGTCATGTTATATATTTAAAATTTTAGCAAAACTCAGCCGTCAACGCAGTTATCAGAAGTACGACGTGTAACAGCAGCAGATTTAGTTAAAATTTAATACACTGTTATGCTGATTTACCCAAGACAAGCGGTATAGCTATAACCCTACGTCGACAAACGCTCGCGGCCTATCAAGCCAGGGGAGATAATTAGAATAAAATTGAACGGTGTTGAGCATTGGGAGTAGTTCCCCCTTAACCCTGATAATGAGGTCGTTTTTGTACCCTGAATATTTTCTTATGCTATACTCTTACTTCTATTCCATACACATGAATGATGTTCATCAATAAAAATTTTTACAGGCAAAAGGGATAACCAGCTCGATGCTTCCTGTCTCATGATTTTTCTGTTCAATATTCAACAAAGGGTTTTTAGTGGTATATGAAATTTAATGTTCAGTATTTATAACTGTAACCCTGCATGGTTCGTACGGTACTCGGTACTCAGTAAATGTGCTTAGGTCACAACAATTCGTTCTGATAATCAACTTGGTAAGAATCATATCGCTTAATACCTTCATTATATGTAATATTAAATATTAGTCTCAAAATAAGATTAAATTCCAATGAGACCCACCGTACGTGGGAAGGTCTAGCTGTCAGATAACATAACATGATGGTCGTGGGTTCCCCCCGGGCTGTGCCTGGTTTCCACCCACCATAACGCTGGCCGCTGTCGTGTAAGTGAAATATTCTTGAGTACGGCGTAAAACACCAATCAAATAAATAAATAAATCAATGAGACCCATACATGTAGCCTACATGTACATGAAGTCCTGTAACAGTATTTATACGTGCACCGTAATATTTGTAAATAGTCGGGGTTTTGCCGTGAGCTAAATTCTTGTCAGTTAAGAAACCGTTCTGTGGCTTTGTGAGGTGTGGTAAGCTGCTCGGTACATCTGTACTCCTTGTACTCCTACATGCAGTTGACCAGTTAACAACCAAGATTCCATGACCTACATGTATATAGCTCCTCCTGACTTGCGCATCTCAATCAAACACTTCTCGGGTATACATTGTCTATGTCCTACGATGTTAATTGCTACAGAACACCAATCATTATCTCCTTGATTGCTGAGACATGTAATAAAAATCATTTAGGAAAAACACGATTTTACTTAACCGCCAAATACTAAATTCTGACCAGTATGGCAATTATAATTCATGTTTTTTCCAAACTGAATCTATTATTAAACCTATTATTACTTCCCATTTTATTAAGGCAAAGTTCAGTTACACTTTTTTTCTGGCTGCAGAACAGATTCTGGTTAACAACATGGCGTTGTGAGACTTGAGCATTAACGCTAAATGAACAAAGGGGGACTACTGAAAGTTAAGCTGCCATTTTTCTCATTAATCCGGTCGTCTCCCCTTGACCGTGACCTGTATTTCTTGCATGTTTTCATACTTACAATGGCGATATTTATCAGTCGCTTTAATTTAATTTTTAATTAAAGGAGCAGACCATCTTTAAGCCCAGTACAGATCATCTGAAAAGCCATTTCATGCAGATTCTAAATATGGTTTTCCTGGTTACCTATATTCTTTTTTACAGCTGTTAAAATGTAAACAAGGTACTGTGAATGGACACGTTGAACCGGCAGAAGTACTATGATTTAGTCTTTTTTCTTTAAGTTAAATACAGATGTAGATATAGTGTAGCCCTCGGGGGGAGTAGATATAACTCCACAACACCAGTGTTAAGATGATACTTTCAGTCCTTTAATGGGAATTTTTTAGATGTAGGCTGAATGTTCTTCGCAGATATTCACAGTCACCTATTTGTGTATCAAAAGAGTCAATGGCAAGAAAAGGGCATACGGCAGGGTAGCAGTATCCCTGAAAAAAAACCCCAAATACACCAGTATTACCACTGACATCATATTAACCAAAGCAATAATACAGATAAGTTTAAATATCAGGCGAATTATATCTTACACCGATATTAAACAATCTGCAGATATCTCTGATATCACCAAATAAAGACATACGTTCCAAATAACGTATAACTTCCACTATTATCACAATGGTATATACCTACGTGTTATATAGTTATGATCGTAGCTATCTGAATTATTATTTCTCTACACTGGCAAATTAGTTTCGTAAGTACAGAATGATGCAACAACACGAAACATTACACAGCTTACCAAAGTAATCAAAATGAGTCACAAATATGTGCCTCGTCAGGTATGCTATTCAACCAGTAAACATCTGTAAACACCCAGGTCAGTACTCCAAACAGGTATGTAACCAGCATTCTGCATCACTGTACAGCTGTGTATAGCAGTCTTCTTTTCATAATAACTCTGAACCTGTAAATAACAAAACAACTACGAATAGCCTGAATTAAACCATCAATCACCTTATAGCATTAACAGACATTACCACCAATTTCAACGTAACACTGATATGATTCAACCTAAACAAGTTCTTTCTGCAAATGCAAGTGAAATAACATGGCTTCAGAATTACTTAAGGTTTACCCTTTTACACATTTACGAATAATAGATAAATACATTGTTCTGATTTTGACTTAATTACTCGCATGAAACTAAGGGTACATAACATTTTCATACACATTGAGAATACGAGATAATTCTAATCTAACACAAATACGGGAACATATAGACTCTGCCCACAATCTCCCCCGCTACAGTCTGTGTCCTCAACGATTTCATCTTCAGTTAGTTACCAACCGTACAGTAAACAAAATGTTTGAGTACAGATTAACTTCAATAGGAGCAACATAAAGTAAATACATGAGGTAGGTAAACGAGCATTGATCGTTAGCTTGATCGATAGAGAGTAATAATTTCCCTGTCTCCTGCATTACACTGGGCGGCTATCAAGGATAGCCTGTTTTTGAATAGGGCCAAAAGAAACATTGTATAGTCGATCGTGGCTCGTGATGTAACTTCCATTGCTTCACGGCAGTTGATCTCTGACTTCGACGGAGACAAGGGTTCGAACGTCCACCTGTAGGATGCTGAGGTGGTGTCGTCACTGTCATAGAGCACCATAAGTTCCTCATCTGAAGATTCGGCCTCCAAGGCATTGTCCGAACTTGTTTCCGGAGATTCTTGAACAGAACCGCTAGGTTGAGGGTCGTCTCTTGAAGCATCTGTGAGTCGAGGACAAGGTCGCAGCTATGACTGATTGCGGTACATTGTTGGTCCACAATCATCCGCAGTTTCCACACCAACAACCAGCAAATCGTCTCACAAGTCAACAACCTTGTAGACATTGTCGTTCCACTTGTTGTTATCGAACTTGATCTTATTACGACGCCGAAAACCACGATTGCGCCGACACACTTTCTGTCGAACACGCAAAGGGGTGGCATTTTCCAGTTTTTTGTGTTTTCAGGTTCCGCTTCTGAGGTTTAAGGTGGTAATTCTCCTCTGCTTTTTCCCACACAAACTTTAGACGCTTCTGGTGTTCAAAGACACTGCTTTGGGTTTCCTCAGTTTCTCCAAACAGAAGATCCACGGCAATCCTGGATCCCTCCCTTAGAGTAAGTAATAAGGTGACAATCCAGTAACTCCATGTGGGCGTTGCGTTGTACATGTATATCAATTCAGGTAGGTGCTCAACCCTCTTCCGATTTTTTTTCCGGCGGACAATGACGTAAGTAAATTATGCAAAGTTCGATTAAATCTTTCCGTCTCGCTATTTCCTTTGGGGTGATAAGGCGACGTGCGTGTCTTTTGTACAGCATATGTGCTGCAAAGCTCTTGAATGATAGCGGCTTCAAGCATGCGCCTTGGTCTGAATGTATACGCAGTGGAATTCCAAACTTAAGGAGCCACTCTTTCACAAACATCTCAAAGGCAATTGTCTTTGTCGTCTGGTCAAGTGTAGGGTAAGACTGCGTGTACTTTGTGAACACACCTGTCACAACTAGGACGTTTTCTCGGCCGTCGGCACTTGGTTCCAACATTGTCCAGTCCATCGCGATAACTTCAAGAGGGCGGCGCGCTTGTAGCGAACCCATGGCTACGGTGATACCTGGTTGTAGCATCTTAAACATCACACAGCGTTCACAATTACGGCAATGATCCTCAGTGTGCACCTGCATCCCTGGCCAGTACACTCTTTCGCTAAGGCTACTGTCCTTTCCATGCCCTGTTTGATCTTGTACGTATTTCAGTATATTTTCCTTCAGGACACCACACTGACCATGGCTACCCAAGATACGGAAACACTCATATCGATGATTCCCTGGAGTTCCACTGACACTGGTGTACAACACTGTACCGCAGAGGAGCACCGCAGGGGAGCACTGAAATCTTCTGGTTCTTCGGGCTCCTGACATAGCGGAAAAGGATTGCTCCACGCCTGGCATTGGGAAGGCGTCCCTACGTGTCTTCTGACTGAGGCGCCTGTAGTTAACACACATTCTTAACGAACCGTCTCGCTTTTTGACAAGCACAGTTGAAGACGCGTATGGGCTGGTGCTTGGGCGTATTACTCCCTGAGCTGAAAGTTTCTTAATGTCATTTTTCACTTCTTGGAATTGGGTGGGTAAAAGACGACGACAGTTTTGTACAACTGGTGCTTCATTCACGACCGGTATAGAGTGCTTGACGGCTGAGCAAGATCCAAGGTCATCATCCGTCCTTGCAAACGCATCCGAAGTTCGCTTAAAGAAAGACACTTTGCTCCTCTCCGTCACTCTCATTCCCTTAGTGGTCAGATTAAGGTTTGATTACTTGTAGCATGGTTGGCTGTTCCATTCATAACAGGCTTGACGATCTCAGCATCACCAACTCTTACAAACTGGAACATATCGTCACTCACAACACTTTCTGTCCTGTGGACAGCTTAGTCCTAGGTTGTAAATACACATCATCCCCACCTAAGTTTACGAATTTCATTTGGTCCTAAACACTTTGTTTCAGTCACTGTGTTCGTCAAGAGAGCTCCTCCTGGAATATGAGGGGCGTTGTTTCGGAGTGGCTCTATTACCACAGGCATATCCAGTGAATCTCTGTTTCCAGCAAAGTTAATTAACTTCATACTCTTGGCCCGAACAACTGCTTTGCACCCTACGAGCCTCTCGAAACTAAGAACGTCACTACTGCAGCCATTCTGTACACCATACTGATTCTTTTTACACAGACCAATTACACTCATACAAACCAGTCCAAGTATTTCCCGATTTGATGGCACTGATTTGGTAATCAAGGCACCTAGGTTTACCCTTTTACCCATTTACGAATAATAGATAAATACTTTGTTCTGATGTTGACTTCATTACTCCCATGAAACTAAGGATACATAGCATTTTCATACACATTAAGAACACAAGAATCATAAAAGCGACGTTCAATACATACCAAAGTCTCAACTAAATCGTGTGTCAATAATATTGGTCGAGCGCTCGCATCAAAGCGTGAACGATGATGACGTCAAACACACTAACCTAGAGGTCAGAAAAGTCCGTCTAAAGACTTGGCCAATATAACATTACATGGCCACACATGCCCATAAATTTTCCAGTAGCGACAATGTTAACGTTTAGCACTGTAGCTTAGTCCCAAACATTTCGTGGCCAATAAGCTTCGTCCATACCAGGCCCAGTCTGGGAGAAAGAAGCCATAAAAATCTTGACATAGGTTGGCCGTCAAAATCTGGACCTTTCTATGCCGGCAACTGGGAGGGGTGCCTAGCAACGACAAGGGGACGTCACTCGCAGCCTCATCACCACATGTTTCTGTGTCATCTCGCCCAGAATTTCAAACTTTCATCATTAAAACTCATACCTGCTCAAAGTTTAGACAATTTCCAGCATTTTGATGCCAAGCATGCACCTGTACACCAAAAATGGCAGGCTGGCAGCGAAAAAAGACTTTACACCCTAAAGTACACAGAATTACATTCCTCCCGAGTCATCAGTTTTCAATGTTGCATGGAAGACAGTTGATATTAAAGGCATCAAAACCAACCCGAATACAGCTATGTGGGTATATCAGTCGTGCTTTAATTTCAACTGTTCACAAAAGCACTCCAGTTCGTACCCAGTTAAGTCTTGGTGGTGGTTATTCATGACAGGTGTCTGATCGGTGATGTCCAGGGGAACTTCGTACAACCATCTGTCATTACGAGTACATTTCCTTCTCTGGGCGCTCAGGGAGTAAAAAGTCAATCGCCAGAGTTTAAAGGGAGCCTTTAACAATCAAGATTCCCATAAAAGTTTTTCGTCCGAGGTGTAGAGCTTTAGCCTCTCCCATTCCTGGCACCAGTCTGGGATCTATGCGTCGCTCGACATTCGTTTGCCTTTCGTAGACCAGAGAGTGGCATTAGCAGTCGATAATTGCAAGATCTATTTGCAAAAAAATCCTAGAAATAATCTTAATGATAAAACGACTGTACTTCTAAAATGGAGAACTACCTCTCTAGACGTTTTTGGATGTCACAACTTTTTAACCTGATGGTAGTTTTTGACGATGGAGAGTTATATTTATTATGATAATTTCTGTCATTGAATACTTATAGTAACTGTTTGTACTGATGCATAGTTTTGGAATTTGCCTACTTTAGCTAAATGAACGTACAAACATGATTGCTTGATTCAAGGGGTGCGTTATTTCCTAATCATGCAACGTCACGAACGTTGAAAATATGTATATTATGACGACGATGACGTCACAAAGGGATCAGCTTCGCACAGCGCCACAAATGGCTTGTGTCATATCGCTGGTGACGTCACAACATTGTGATGTCATAAAAGGTAAACAAAATTGTGAGCCAAAGGAGCCACGCTCTAATTTACCGATGCTGAAGAGTTTCGAGACTTTTTGCATTGCAATGGAAAACAACACAAGACAATACAGATCTGAGAGAGATGACATGGAGGTAAGTCATGAGCTATGGTCTAACTATGGTTCAGGCTGGAGTTGAGTTTCACCAAACATTTACATGGAACACAAGATTTAACATGTGGCGGAGGTTTACGTTAGGCTATCACAAGGTGTTTCCACACCGCCTTATCAAGGACATTACGCCAGCTGCGAGTTGACACTGCTTCGTGAAATGGTAGATTTGATACTTAATAGGACAAACATACATAAATCTGTCTTCAAAATCACAAATGCTTTCATAAAACATTCGTACATTCAATTTACCTCTGTGGATGAGTTTCCAAGCTGTCGAGATTACAACTTTGACGTAGATTTTGTCAATACAATAAAACTAACGACGTTGCATAATGCCTGAACGATGCTAATTTAGATGAAAACAGACAAAAATTGCACTTAAAAAATGTTTTGATTTTTAAAACAAAGCGAATGCTCTGCACAAAAGTCTGTAACAGCCAAGACATCGTGTTTCTGTAAGAATCGATCGACAAGTGTCTCCGCAATAGTTTTGGCTTTGAAAACAATATATATAATAGAAAATTCATGCGTTTTTCTTTTCAATAACCTTTAACTGGGTGAAATTTTCTGCACATGTTCGCCTTGAACCGAACACCAGTCCATTAATGGCGGTGGTAATTTGGACAGAAATGCTAAACCAGGAAATATGTAAACATTCATTATAAGCTCAGTCCGCGTTTATTTTTACTTGTTTCCCATTCTTCAAAAAGCTCAACTATTGAACAAAATGTATCACGTGATCTTTTTCGTTTTCCCCCAGGGTATTGTACGAAAGGTACCCGTTGTAAAAAATGGCAGTCATTTTACCAACCAGGTTGTCATCGGCAGACGCCGGAAACAGATCAGGATCTACCCTAAACGTAATGGTATCTCCAGAGTATCAAGTGGTGCTGGTGCGAACCACGATGAGGAAAACCGTATCCTGGACAGGATGGCCACTCTGGGCCTGGGCGCAGGAAGGGCGACACGACGTCCCCTACGAGAGGCCAATGACAACGCTGAAGCGCCAGAAACTGAAGGACAGAGAATTTTGCGGCGAATTAATTTGGCGCAACGCGTAGAGCGGGATCGCCGTCGGTCAGCAGGTTTGGCCCGCAGGAGGTATGGCGGTGGTGAGTCCCCAGACGTTGGCACAGGCAACAACGACAATCACCCTTCCAATGCTGACGCCATTTTTGACATCATCACAAAATTGCCTAATTTTCATATCAGCGTGAGGCCAGAACCATCAAGAGAAAGACAAAAAATCCCAAACGCCTTTCGCGCAACAAACCACATGGCCAGCTGCGAAAACGATGGGCGTAAGGTACCATATGGTGACGTTTTGAGGTCAGATCGTTTTGATTCTGATTTGGACGAAATCAGTAGGTTGCTGGAGAAACTCCATCTCCATGGATAATGCCAGTCCGAGGTCCAGCTCGCGGTTTAGCACCTGCTTCTGGAAATACACACTTATCTGATATGACACTCGAGTCACTTTTTGAAACACAACTTAAATTTTAGAACATGTACGACTTGGCGCGGAGTGCTTCATCTCATGAACTTAAGAGACACTGTTTGGACTAAAGAAGGTGTATGGAAATTTTTTATTTTTAATTATTTATTTATTTTCCTTCTCTGCCATGCTCTAAAATACGTAAATGTTAGATCTGTTTTTGGCGGAATATCAGTCTCACAGAGTGATCTACGATATTTTGATCCGTAAACTGTATTGCCGCTGTGAAATGATCTTCACATTTACAATAAATAAATAAATAAATAAATAAAATTCTATTACCCTTCGATTCCTTTTTATTACATACAACGCACTGCTTGGCTCTGTGCCAAGTGCACATTATCTCAGTCGTTAGATACCCACCATCACGAGACAGGAGCGTTTGACTTCTGGACGGGTCTATTGTCGTTGTATGGGTGGATTGAGGTTGTTGTTTACATTGAATAAAGCAGACGACAAACAAAAACAAAGAAACAAAATGGCGTATTTTTCTGTCGAAGCGAACGTTTATTTTAAAGGAGAAAAGTATCAAGTTACAGATGTTTTTAAGCCCATAGGGACGTTTGAATGCTACACAATAAGAGATAGTAATGGTTTCACGAAAAAAATTTTTTTTTTTTTTACATACGGACCTGATAATTCTGCCTGCGAGTTTTTCTTTCAGCGGCCTCTCCTAAACGCCTCAGTTGACCACAAACCATGGTATGGCAATCAACCAGTGGGTCACAAAACGATCGGATCCATGATGTCTGATATTTCCCGCCATGCAAAACTTAGCCGCTGGTACACGAATCACTGCGTCCGGGCTACGACAGCCACAGTTCTTGCTGATGCCGGGGTTTCTGTGATGGACGTTATGTCTGTGACAGGCCACCGCAATGAATCCAGTGTAGGCCTACGGAGTCATGTCACCAAATCGCCCGTTTCAAAATGCCGTGAAATCAGCACTATCCTGCACGCTTCAAATGTGTTATCAAAAAATACTGAAAGTGAAAATGCCGTTGAGTGTAAATACTCACATGTCAGTCACGCCACTCCCAGTGCAAATGCCCGACGCTGTCGACTGTAATATTACACGTAACAGTAGCAATACCATCCAAATGGCAAAATCCCAGTTTTCAGTCACGCCTCAAAGTTTTGGAGGGTTGTTCAACAATGCAACAATAAATAACAGCACAGTTCACATCAACTTCACATCCCCAATCCTTGTTTGATGTTTATCAGTGTTGAACTGTTGTTTTTTTCCCTATAATGTTCAGTCCGTTTACTCATGTTTTCTCTCCGCAAACGCTATTGTCTGACTGCCGCCAATATATTGCCGTTGACCCAGATCTTAAAATTTGGTAATGAGTGTGACGCGTATATTTTACGTAAATGGTACGGCGCACTGAGTGAAACATGTGCACGGGGCTGGTTTAATGTACACATAACTTTGTACAGATTGCATCATTACAAATTTAAATTGTGACAGCCATCCATTGTATTGCACAATACTACAAACGCAAATCTTATTTATCCTCGTGATACCTTGAACTTATAAATTATAATATATTTATTTGCTTACTTATAATAAGCATAAACACATATCTATCATGCTGTTATTGTTTTGTTATTTATCAACATATGTTGAGAAATTAACATTGAAGTGAAAATGTGAAATAAAATGTTCCATTATTCCAACATTTGTTACCCAGTGTTCTCAGTATCAAACTATTGTTAACCTAATTTTGTGTGTTTCAATTAGTATTTTTTCGTACGTAATTCAGACGTTTAAACAGTTGAACTCCCGACTTTTGTTTTCGTTTTGCTGATGCCTGAGGTTTCCAGCTCCTTTAGCTCTGTCAGACAGGGTTTGGGAAAACTTTTGACCTGCCCGAACTCTCGCTGCCAGCAACGAGCTCACTGACAGTGTTTGTCGGTTTGACACCGTGCCTGTCTTACTGAAGCCCACCCTGATAACAGCCTCTAAGTTGAAAGCAGGACAATATGAAAGCAACCCTGCAGACGTTTTACTTTATAGTGCTATATTTTACAGTCGGAATTGTTTTCGAGAAACAAACGTATCCTTTTATTATTCCATTCTAGTCGTGAAGCACGTCCATAATATTTAGCATCGCATTTTAACATCCCCTGTAAAACACATCATGGTTTCGTCCAGAATTAGGTCACGCCCCTTTAGAACTTTCGGTTGGACGAAAACAACGTGTCTGGGGAAAGTGGGGGCGTTTTTTGCTGTTATTCTATACCGCAATGGCGTTTTTGTTATAATTACGAAAACATTTTGCTTCTACCAAGGTAATAGAATAGAAATAATGTTCGCGTCAGGGTAGTCTAACGGTAGTTTTACATCAAATCGATGTGGAAGAGTTTATAAAATTTGTAAAATTCGCGAACATTATTTCTTAAATAAAACTATGACCAACAAAAAAAAACTCATGTCCTAGATTCATTACCTGTGGTTCTGGTCACTATACGGTTAACTTGTGAGTTCCACTGTAAGACAAACGAAGCATGAGGTGGACGTTAATAAATAAAGCATATGTTATAAATCTTATATTTTTGCCTATTTCCACTGATATTTCGCCTATTTGTTCAGGACGTCTAAGGAAAAAAATGACCTGGTGAGCCACTGTCGACATTGAATACGCATGCATGTTACTATACATATACTCATTTCTAAAATAACGGCTCTAGGATATTGTAACAACGCTGTGCACGTTGCCTCGTTTTGTTTTGTTTTTTTGAATTGACCTATTCATTTTCAAATATAAAAAGATTTTACCAAAAAAAATTCCATAGTTTGTCTTTTTTAAGCTTTATCGATATGTTGTCACTGTGTTTAGTTGTGGGTCCTGTTTCTTCGAGTATGTCGTATGACTGATCATACTGATCAAGTCCATCTTGTACCGGCGTTCCCTCGCAGTATCGCTCGACTATATGGCTCCATGGCAAGCAGCGATGGTGCGATGTTACAATTAAAGCGATGGCATCATGGCACGAAACGATGGTATAAAGCAGTGGTAGGAAGCGATAGTACAATGGAATGAAATGTGATGGTACGAAGCAATGGTCAAAGTGCCATCTTTTTGTGCCGAACCCTCACAACATCACGAGACAACCTCAATGCGCCTTAATTGGCTCTTTTGTCTCAGTATAGATTACCTACTTTCATGTATCGTCAGGTGATGTAATCAGAGTATAAAAAGTCTTTTTGATAGTCAGAGTCCGTCAGTGTTAACCATGCAGAGAAGTTCTGAAATGTAAAAGATTTATGCTTGACCCAACCCGTCATGATTAGGTTTTTCATCATTCCGAAAAAGGTTTTTGGCGGAATTTGAAATTGATGTATCCATTATTTATAATGAAACCTTAGCTTATAACAATTCCCTCTGATATTTAACATGGTGAGAAACAAAACTTTTAATACTGAAATTTCATTCAATACATGTAACACTAAACATTAGCCAAAAAATTAGATTTTGTTCCAATGAGATACACAGATGGCTACTTGTAGGCCTTGTCCTACTACGGTATTACGGATACCGGAATATAAATGTATAGCCTGGCTTTGGCCGCGGGCTGAAGATTGGCCATTTCGCAACCACTGAGTCACTTTTCGATGTGTCATGACTTGTTCAGACGGTTCGAAACACTTGTTGCGCGAAAACTTCAATTATTCTATTACCAACCAAGATTTCAGAACCTGTATATAGGTCATCCAGACTTGCACCTTTATAGGTCCTCGACAGTTATTAAATTCTGACAAAACCAATGCCCGTATGAGAGCTATAATTCATCCTTTTCTAAACTGAACCCATTTTCTTTTTCTTTTATAAAGCCTTATATTTTTTTCTGGGTTTAGGGGCTGTATTCTCTTTTGTTTGGTTTGTGGTTGAACGAAGGGGGATTACTGAAAGGCATTTTTACGATTTAAACAGTGATCTCCCCTTGACGACAGACCAACTTTAAATTAAATACGCATGATCTGAAAAACCATTTCATGCAGCTTCCAAGCATGGTTTTCCTGAATTTTTACATTTTTACAGTGATTAAAATGCAAAGAAACTATGGTGTCCAAAAACAATGTTCTAAGTGGAGTAGCTGGGGAAAGCCGCATTTATGGAAGAACACCCTTGACAATTTAATCGTCAAGTCCGCCATTCGTATTGCACCCCTGAACTATGAGTGAGTATTCTAAGTCGAAATTCGCAAGATAAATTTCAAAAAAACAACCACAAATGCCTGTTTTTAAAGGAATGTGTCGTAAAGTCCGTAATTTGCATAAGAAAGAAGCAGTAGTCAGTTTTCAAAGATACAAGGAAGACAGTAGAAGACTAGTTATGCATCAAATTCAAATTTTAAACTCATAGTCCGTGAATATATTTCCAAGACGATAATACAACTGTAACAGTTGCACTTTGGTTGCAACTGTTCATAAAAGCACCATGTTGATAAAGAATGATTAACGCATATACAGCCCCTAAACCCGGTTTAAGCGGAATCACATGCAAATATGGCAACTACTAAAACAAATTATCAGATGTCATGAAGGCTCTGTCCATGTTTGCCAGCATAAATCTCAAAGTTATACTCATATAACCATTGTCAACAAAGGCAAACAAAATTCTGAGTCGAAAGAGCCACGATCTTATTTTCTGATGCTGAAGAGTTTCGAGACTTTTTGCATTGCAATGGAAAACATCACAATACAATACAAATCTGAGAGAGATGACATGGAGGTAAGTCATGAGCTATGGTCTAACAATGGTTCAGACTGGGGTTGAGTTTCACCAAACATTTACATGGAATACAAGATTTAACATTTGGCGGAGGTTTACGTTAGGCTATCACAAGGTGTTTCCACACCGCCTTATCAAGGACATTACGCCAGCTGCGAGACACTGCTTCGTGAAATGGTAGATTTGATATTTAATAGGACAAATATACATAAATCTGTCTTCAAAATTATAAATGCTTTCATAAAACATTCGTACATTCAATTTACCTCAGGCTCACTTTGCCTGCACGATGCTAACTTAGATGAAAACAGACGAAAATTGCACTTAAAAAATGTTTTGATTTTTGAAACAAAGCAAACGCTGTGCTCAGAAGCCTGTAACAGACAAGACATCGCTTCTATGTAAGAATTGATCGAGGACAAGTGTCTCCGCAATAGTTTTGGCTTTGAAAACAATATATGAAATAGAAAATTTATGAGCGTTTTTTTTCAATAACCTTTAATTGGGTGAAATTTTAAGCACATGTTCGCCTTGGGCCAAACACCAGTCCATTAATGGTGGTAGTAATCCCGAAAGAAATGCTAAACCTGGATATATGTAAAGGTTCAATATAAGTTCAATCGGCGTTGACTTTTAATTATGTTTCCCATTCTTCAAAACCCTCAAAAATTCAAAAAAATGTAGCACGAAAATGGCGGTCATCGGCCTACGCCGAAAACACGGGATCTACCCTAAACGTAATGGTGGATCTAGAGTACCAGGAGATGCTGGTGCGAACCATGGAGAGGAGTGAGTGAGTGAGTGCTTGGGGTTTAACGTCGTACTCAACAATTTTTCAGTCATATGACGACGAAGGAATCATTAGGGTGCATGTACGTGTAATGTGCCTCCTTGTTGCAGGACGGATTTCCACCGCTCTTTTATTTAGTGCTGCTTCACTGAGACGACTTACCGAAGGCAAGTAAGCTGCCCCGCCCGAGCCATTATGCTGATACGGGTCAACCAGTCGTTGCACTATCCCCTTCATGCTGAACGCCAAGCGAGGAAGTTACAACTTCCTCTTTTAAAGTCTTAGGTGTGACTCGATCAAGGACTGATCCTGGATCTACCGGTCCCGAAGCGGACGCTCTACCATGGAGAGGAAAACTGTACCCTGGACAGGTTGGCCACTCTGGCCCTGGGCGTAGGAAGGGCGACGCGAGGTCCCCTACGAGAGGCCAATGACAAACCCGAAACGCCAGAAACTGAGGGACAGGCTTTGGCGGTGGTCCCAGACGTTTGCACAGACAACCACTTGACCAATGATGACGTCATTGGTGACATCATCACAAAATTGCATGACTTTCATATGAGCATGAGGCCAAATAAGGACAAGAAATCTCAGATGTTTTTGATACACCAAACGACATGGCCGACTGCGAAAACGCGTAAGGTAGCATATGGTGACGTTTTGAGGGGAGACTGTTTTGATTCTGATTTGGACGAAATCATTAAGTTGCTGGAGAAATCCATGTGCATGGATAATGTAAGCCCGAGATCCAGGTCACGGCTCACCAGCTGCTTCGAAACATCCACACTTATCTGATATTTTTGTACAACAGAAAGAATGTTTCAGAAGTTCTTTCTTAATTCGTGCCACAACTTCAGTTCTTAGTATACATACGACTTGGTGCAGAGTGGTTCATCTGATGAACTTAACAGACATGAGAGGCCGAGGAAACTGGAATGAATTTGTTTTCGGCGCCGTTCATTCAGATACGTAATATTCGCGTTTAGATCTGTTTTGGCTGAATTCCAATATCACAAGTTGATCAACGCAATTTAGATTGATCGGTATTCCCAAGTCGGCGATGTGTCCTATATTACCGTTGTGAAATGATTTGCGCATTTACACAAGAAAAAGAATGGGAAAAAACTATTTATAAAAAAAACAACAAATAAAGCACAAGTTGATCAACGCAATTTAGATTGATCGGTATTCGCAAGTCGGCGATGTGTTCTATATTACCATTGTGAAATGATTTGCGCATTTACACAAGAAAAAGAATGGGAAAAAACTATTTATGTAAAAAACAACAAATAAAGAGATCGAATGGTCTGGATTCATTGCATGCAGGTCTGGTCACTGTACGGCTGTTTCTCCTGACCAACTAACCTGGTGTCCTCTGTGATATAAACTAACACATGACTTTATAAATAAGGTATCCATCAGAAATCATTCTTGTATTATTGTTCTATAATACAATTATTGTCATTATACACAATGTTGATATGACGTTATAGGACTTACGACTTGTGAGTTCTACCTTCATAGCCTTTAGGAGGGAGGTTTGCTTAAATAAAGGAACAGTCAGTAGAACAACTGAATGTATCGACAACTCCATCTGTACAAGGCCGGCTTCAGGATATTATAACGACTCTGAGATCGTGGCCTCCTGGTATTTTTTAATTCAGAAACAGCTATTTTCTTCCAAATAAACACAAAATGCATTGTAAGAGGAATAATTATAAACTGTGCCCTGCTTTAGTTTTACTTATATTTGTTCTCGTATGAATACGAGTAACGTGCAGAAACTAATAAAGGGTAATCCTCACCATGTCCGACCTTTTTGATTCACTAAACGCTATATTGGTGACCTGCTAGCTTTAAATAATCCACACATAGCAAAGACTTTGACAGATATTAACCCACCTTCGCTGGATTTAAAGGAAACCACAGTATCTCCAGACTGAGATGGTACATCTTATCTGGACCAAAGGCCAAAACAGTTTCTTACCACAAGAGGGATAGCATACTTGGATAGCAATATAGCGAGGGCGTGAATGTTTATCGCTTTGCAGTATTTGTTAGATACTGCGTGTTGTGTGATGACTTCAGTCAACATCACAAGTTATCACTGCAAAAACTAGTGTGTTGAGCTTATGCCTTCAAACGCCTTGATTCGAAGTTTGTTAAGTTTTGCAATGAGTATAATTCTCAATCTTGTAAGTAAATATGGACAGAACGTCCAAAATCCCTGGCAGTCTGCTCCATGGTTAAGTCTAATTCCGCTTAGATTGTGCATTGGAGTAAAAAGTATATTGGGAGATGTTTTCAATTAGAAGATGATGAGCCTAAATGTTGTCACATCTTGGCTACTGGTGTTTCTTTGCTTGCAAATTAGATAGACGCTCTTTTGCCAGGCCGGTATCATGCCCAGTTTTATTATACAGGTAAACTTCCCCAGAGTTGGCCGGTATTCGACTCTTGTAGTTAAAGTTTTATGCTCAACCCGACTCGGAATTAAACCTATTATTCAACCAGTTGTGTCATGGTAGCATAAAAATGGACACTACAAACGATGAGAATGACTCAAATGGCCACACGATGAAGCACAATCATATCTGCAAAATAAAGAGGGAAGTACAGCTATGTACTAGGAGTGCTTCAAGCCCTTATTTGCAACTAATTCAGACTGTACATAAAGCATGGCCTTAGCCTAACGATGACTAGGCCTATACATATATCATCATAGTTGCATAATTCCATTTGTATTTAACGCGGCACTCAATTTTTCACTTTTACGATGGTGGTCAAGTGTAAGACGATAAAACAAGATACAAAGCAAAGAAAATTTAACCCTGTGAACGATTTTCAAAGCTGACGAGATTACACCATGCACCGCCAATCGTCATGGTACCTGATTAACCCTCTGACTTCAAGCAACAATCCGACCCGCCAGAAAGACTACATGTGTATATCACTTAGTCTAGACGTTTTCTGTCGTGTCTCCGATCTCCCGGATATATGAGAAGTATGCTACTCGGTAAACACCTTTTCGTAGGACGAAGAATCGTGATCATCAGTAGTGGGGTTTGCTATAATAGGCCTAAACAGTTACAATCAGGATTGTTGATAACGAATACTGGATTGTGAGGACTTCTGATAAAGAATACAGTTATAGCATCGGCAAATAGCTTTTGGCTTCCTCTGTTAAATACGAGTGCGTTATCTCCATTTACAAGCGTAACAATCGTCTAATAAAACGGCGATTGCATCACATCTTCGCGCAATGTCAAAACGCCTTGGCACTCAGAGCTCCTCGGCTATTACAGAGGTTAACCTACTCCTAAACGACCTACGAATAACGAGTGACGTCATCGTATGACGTCAGGCTTGGAAAATCTAGGTCGCACCGTCGGCTCGTTTATTGCGAGCTGGACGATACATTTCCGAGTTAATATTTAATATACTCATGAAGCATTGATCTACCGTCAGTATCGAATTTTACTTGCAAAATGTAGAAGTTGGGTCGGGAAAATGTCATTTTTCAACTACAACTGGACATTACGCCGGACGAAAGTTGCTACCGCTTCGTCTAAAATGGTTAATCTAACATTCCATTGTGCATGTATACAAACACGCTGTTTTATATCTCTCTTCAAAATCTCAAATGCTTTCACAAAACTTTATACAATCAATTTATAGACCACTAAAACCACAGTTGTAATTACAGCTATAATATGGCTTGTAAACGCGACTGTTATAAATTGTATGATGAGTATTACCCTTTTCATTGTTATTTCAAGAGAATTTTGCGAAAAGGTTCTTAAAAATAGTGGTCATTATACCAACCAGGTCGTCATCCGCAGACGTCGAAAACAGACCAGGATATATGCCAGACACAATGGTGGCCGATCTGGAGGGCACAGAGGCGAACCTTGAAGATGAAAAGTCATTCCTAGACAGGATGTCCACTCTAGGCCTGGAAGCAGGAAGGGCGAGACGACGTAACCCCCCAGTTGCCAATAATAACGCTAATGCAGCAGAAACTGTTGAAGAGGCGAGCGGAGGGTTGAGTCCGAAGGAGGTATTGCGCCAGGCGCTCGCACAGACGACAGCGAGAATCACCCTCCAGATGATGACGTCATCAGTGAGATCATCAGAAGATTGCATAACTTTCATCTCATGGAGGCATCTGAAAGATCAAGAGGAGAACGCTAAATGATATATACCATAAAGCTGAGATTCCTTACATGCGGTAGCGGTATACGGTACGCGGTATGCGGTACGCGGCAAAAAATCGAAATAGTTAAAATAAGTTGCAATGATTCCATAGGTACGGTCGCGGATCCGTTTTTTCATGCGGAAACGTATACGGCAAAATCAATCGCACCATGTAGCGATCGGTGCGGTATGCGTTTTCAAAACCGGACAGGGTATCCCAAGAAATGACGTCACTGGTGGGGTGTTTCCCCGACACGTGGTCGGAACTCGTTTGAATTGTTCTCTGGTTAGACGAAAGTACTGTTGGAATTTTTCTCCATCCAGCTGCAATTCCGAGACCAAGTTTTCGGAAAGCCCCCTGCTGAGCTCTTTGCCGCAAAATACTGTGGACCCACCATCGGTGTTTTCTCTTTTTACGCTTCTTTAGTTGCAACAACTTATATGACATTGCTATTATGGCAAGGTCTGAATCTTGCTCTAAAGCCACACGTCGTGAAATTATGGAATGCGACATGTTTGCTCTGATAAAAACGCACCATGAATGAAAGAAAACGCATAGGTTACCGCATAAATGGAATCAGAGAAAGCGCATACCGCATGCCGTATCCACGTACCGCGTGCCGTATACCGCAAACCGCATACCGCGTATATGGAATCTCAGCTTAATACGTGTTCCGCACAACAAACAGAATGGCCTTCGAAAACGACGAGCATAAAGCAGCATACGGTGACGTTTTAAAAGAGGGCTATGATGACGCCGATTTGGATGAGATCATCAAGTTGCTGGAGAAATTCCATCTGGGTATTGAAAGCCGCAAATCCAGGTCACTACTCTGTAGTTGCTCCTGAATATACATTTTGCCTGATTTGACCGTTGCGTCACTTTCGTAAAGGGAAGTCCTGTCTTAATTTACATAACACCCCTTGATACAGTCACTTCTTAGAGTCTGCACTAGTTGTCCGTGGAGAATGCTGAACTTCTGGTCACTGTATACGATTGTTTGCCTCGAGCCATAAATTTGCATGGTTTACACAATCGAATAAACGAACACGTGATGATGACGTGAATCAAATAAGCCAAGTATTTATCCATACCAAATATTTATATATTTATAGCAGTTTTCACTTGACATGTTTCTTTCCACGGAAAGGGATCTCAACAAGCCATATAATATTTGCTTTTAGTCCAAGGGCTAGCTAACACACAGTTTCGAATTTACTATAATTACTCTATCCGTGTTCATTCTACAAACTGTAATGATCATAATGTCAGTAAAGTTTATTCTTCAGTTTTTGGCAAAAAATTTTGAACTGTGTATTTTTTTAAATGTATGAATCCAAGAATAGTAGTTTACATCACCCGTCAGATTTATAATTAGCGCTAAGTTAAAAGCAGTTTCGTGGAATCCATAGCCATCCTGGAATAAATTTCAGTGTTGACCTTACCCTGTTGTCATGCACCCCTGTCCCTCGTTTGTTTTTCAGTAATCATAAATGCCTTTAAACAAGCCATTTTCACAAATACTTTGGTAGTGCGTCGAACTACTTGGACGCCTTCAAGGTTTAAAAGTTTACCGAAGTAATCGAAGGAAGGGATAACAATGCTAAACTCCCAACGGGCCCACACACAAGCAGCAGAAAAAGAAAAAAAAAGTCCCAGCGATAAGCTGCACCATGTCGGGTCGCGTTGTCTGAGGCAGAGATGTTTTGGTCACGTGCTGTCGCGCTCGATCAAGATGGCGACTTCGAATCGATGAAACTTGAAGAAATGACCAAATTTTACTTTGAATGCAACATGATTTGATCTTCGCATTGTTTGGACAAGATACCAGTGCGTGTGTTTGGAATGTAGTCTCTGCAGTGTCCTATTTTCATTGATGAATACGTGTCATATTTCTCTCCATGCGATCACGAGTTACGACAGAAGTCAAGCTTGAATCCGCTCTCCCACCAAGTTGTGGGCGATGCGATAAATCGTACCGTGGAAACACGGCCTCATTAGTCGTTTCCAGCAGTTAAGCATTTGTATTTGTTACAAATGAAATCAAAATTACTGGCAGCCCAATACATACATATATGAAATTTTTAAAATGTTGCACCATTTTAATTATGCTTTGAACTATTCATGTGTTCACCCATACGTATATACCCTCCCCAACTCAACTTACCCAGTTACTTTTCGATTCTGAAATTCATCAGCTCTGCCGATGCACTGTGAATATCACATATAAGTTAAATCATCGCGGTGTAAGTTCTAGAACTACAGTGTTTCCTGTTCTGTAGAATTAGGTTTAGGCTTATACATTGAATAGGGAGGTCGTGTGTCGGGGGGCTACTTGCCGAGGGGTCAGCATGCCAGCGTTACGCAATGTACCAGGAGCCTCCCTCTATTGCTGTCGCTGTGAGTTCATGTTGGCTTGCTCTCCGGCAGTATGTGGAAAGGTCTGTCAGCAACCTGGAGATGGTCATGGGTTTCCTCACTTCAAGTTTCCTCCCACCGTAATGCTGGCCGCCGTTGTCTAAGCGAAATTCTCTTGAGTACGGTGTAAAACACTAATCAAACAAATAAATAAATATACACTGAACGTGGTTATTGAAAACAGAAATATGTGATAATCATGATGCAGAAGACTGTACAGGTGCAATGAGTAACGACATGTTGCATTACATTGCTTCTCTTACACTTCTGTCAGAATTTTTTACTTGTGATGTCATGGCATATTTGTTTTCATGCACCTTATGTAGGTTACCTGGCAGAAAGTAGGAAGAAGCAGGGTGACCAGCTTTCTGCAAAGGACTTTTGATCTGTTGAGAGACTACTTAATCATATGACCCCTAACATGTAACATGGCAAAGATTACACAGTGCAATGTGTGAAGAGCTCAACACCTACCCAGCAGTGCATGTCTGCACGAAAATGGACCAGTTCTGTATCACATGATTCTTTCAAATCCCAAACCATTTGATGTTGGTTCGTCTTCATCAAGTGGATGTCCAAGCCAGAACATCACAGGCATGTGACTGTCATTCAAAAATTTCTAGTTTATGGTTTAAAAAATTTAAAAACTGACATTATAAGTTTTCCAGCTTTGGTCTTGGTCCTGTTTCAAACATGACAACCACTACAATGGACCTCGCTAAGGAGAGAAGTGCACTGATCTATAAAATAATCGAGGAAATTCGCAGCTTCCCTGCAATTTGGGATGTAAGTTGCAAGGGGTATAAAGATAACTATGTGAGGAATGAAGCCTACAACGCTGTCGCCAATGAAATGAACATGACAGGTGAGTCATAAGACTGGCCTTATCAGTGATGAATAAATTATACACATATATATTAACTCTTATTAGGCAACATTAAAGTGTTTGTTATAGTGAGCCTTCTTCATTCTCTCAAATTACATAAAAAATAATAAAAAAAATCACCTCCACGGAGAAGTTTACGGGATTGTGAATTCTGGTTCACATTAACAGTTAAATCTGGTCCTTGCAATAATTCTGAGAACAATCAAAACACTGACCATTTTAATCCAGACACACTGGAAAATGATAAGCACATGACCCCCTAACTGCATGGCTGATATATCGGAGGCTTTCATGATAGCTAACAGTGCTTGGCATGGGTTTTACATTTTAATTCATCCATTTCATTTAAAGAATATCTTGGATGAAACAGCGTTGTACTTTACTGTTTTGAATATAAAATGAATCTTAATTGAATTTCATTGTCAGTGCACCAAGTGAAAGAGAGATACAGAAACCTAAGGACATATTATGGCAGAGAGAAGAAGAAAATAGAGAAAAGTGAGAGGAATGGTGATGGTCACTCTGAGGTCTATCGGTCTAAGTGGGAATATTTTGATGTCCTGGATTCATTTCTGAAAGACTCATTGAGAGGCAGACAGTCATCATCCTGGTACTCCACTGAGGTAAGATAGAAATGATTTTTGATGCAATAAGCAGCTATATATTGTATTAAGTCATCTGTCAGTTTTTTACATCCTATTTTTCTACCTTTTAACATGGTGCATTTACTCAAAGAGGGGTTTGAGAGCATAAGGACATGGGCTGTAACTGATTAAGGACCAGTCATACATCTCTCGTCAATATCTGCATTTATGTTGCAAATGTTTCCCCGTACATTGGTCAGGATGACCAACAAATTTACAAAGGAGTTGGTAATTGGGTTAAAAAATGACGGCTGAATCTATGAGAAAACCTTCATTTGAAATGAAATTGACAGGAGTTGTAGGGTTGGTCCTTAGGTGACGTTGCAGCTATTGCAAATATCAACGTGTTGGAATTGAGCTCATATTGTGTGGAGTATTGCACTTACATTCATCTGTTGAGTATTGAGCTTAAATTGTGTTGAGTATGAGAGCTAAAATTGTGATCAGAATTGAACTCATATTGTGTGAAGTGTTGCGCTTGCATTCACCTGTTGAGTATTGAGCTTAAATTGTGTTGAATATTGAGTTTACATTTGGTTCTTTTTCCACCCATGAAAAATGACTGCTGTGATGTAAGTAAATTGCCCTGAGACTTGAGTACCATACATTGCCAAGCCCCAGCCAGATAAATGAGTACATTGTCACAAGACATATTGTGTTGAGTATTGAGCTGAGATTGTTTTGAGTATTGAGCTGAGATTGTTTTGAATATTGGATTGACTGTCTTCTTTGTTACATCATCAGTGTCCACTGTGTAATTGTTAAGAAACTGTAACTTGTACAATTGACAGATGGCAAATCTTTGGTAAAGTATTTGGTGTAAAATTACGGAATCACTTCCATAATTGCTTAGCCGTTTAGGTATCTGGGTAAAATCATGTCATTCAGTCGGCGATGCCTTGATGTGATTTTTTTTCCTAAGTCGAAATTTTAAAGTTCAATTTAATGCATAACATGTGGCCCGAAAAGTTGAAATTGCAACAGTTTTGTCTTAGCACGTGCTAAGCATACCTAATTTCAATTTCTATGGTCCAAAAATAAGGCAACTTTGTGGAATCCACCTCTGGGTAATCAGTTCTACTTGAAAAGTAAAAGTAAAACTTCTTTTGATGTAAAAGGTTCATGAATTACTGTTACACTTGGTACGTGTACACATCTTACTTTCCCAGTGGTCTCCAGGAGATGATGAGGAAGGAGAGAGTCTGGGAGACATCTCATATTGTGAAGAAAACACAGATTTAACTTTACTTGCTCGAAAGCGGTTAAAAGTGGAACACGAAGACGATGAATCTTGGGAAGGTAAATCTGACCTTCTCAGGGAACCTATGTCTCCGCCTGTTCGACAGGAAGTACATGTTTCACCTCAGCCAATCGCCTTGCACAGCAACAGCTCAGCTGTTGGACAGATAGTGCCAAGGCGAGCAGAATCAGCTCAAGAGACCCAATCTAGGTCAACCAACATGGACCACTCGGGTATATTAGCTGACAGGGCCCAGAGGCAAGTCAAACCAGTTCTAGCACAGACCTTGTCTCAGTCAACCAGGGTTGGCACCTCACTAGCACATGGAACTCAACCAAACTTGCCCAGTCTGGATTCCTTATTTGGACAAATGGTTGGAATGCAACTTGCCAATGTGCAAAATGGGAAGAAGAAAGAGTTCCTTAAACTAAAAATTCAGCGCCTTATTTTTGAAGCTCAGTTTGACATCGACCCTTGTACTGTGGACTGAAATGTGCAACCTGTTTCAGGAATATGGTGAACTGTTAACGAAATGGCACTTTATTCATTGTGGGGCATGTACATGAAATATTGCAGATGGTAACCGTATGATGGAATTCAGTTTGACAAGGAGCTCACTAAGTAGCTTACAAGTCTCTTTGTTGGTCGTTTGAGTATTTGACATCCATCTTTTAACAATGTCCATTCACTTAACATGGGACCTAAGTGCAAGATGACATCAACATTTTGCGGGATGCTGCAAATCTGGCGAATTTGCATTTGTTTAGTTATACACGTAGACACATTGTGTAATATTCCATAGAAACAGAACAGGTGTAAACGCAACAGCTTGTCGTTGCAAACCCTTTATATCTGCAGCAAGATTTAAGATCATATTGGAAGAGTTAAGGGACATAATTGTATGTATCCACAGATGCAGACAATTCTGTAGGCATGCTTTCAACACAGCAGTTACCCTAATTGTTCTAATTCATATTAGTATTGCTGAAAGCAAAGAATTTCTAACCTTTCTCCCCCAGTATTTTTGGAAAAGTAGATAAGAATATGTTGCCCATTAGATGGACTAACCATGTGGGGATAAAAAAGAAACTAAATATCCCTGCTATAGTACATGTATATTGGTTACAAAAAGCAGAGCAAATGTCCCCAAAATCAGAAGAATTAGGCTTGATTTACGTAACACTACTATTTATGTAACACTACTAGCAGATGGTGAAATCAGCCCCTGTTTTCAGGAAGTGAATGTAAATGGTAGGATCCACAGAAACAAAACTGTTCAGTGTCTGTTCAAGAAACCGTTGCTATGTGAGTCAAAGAAAACCTCATTCCATGAAATGAATTTTGTTTACTTATTCAGATCTATAACATGGCTACAAAAATGTGATTTCATGAAAACAAAGTACAGAAACTTCAAAGAATTCCAAAAATTTGTTAGTTATTTAGAAAGAAAAAATAAATTTGTGTCAATAAATGTTGATTGTGGGTTGTGATATGATTTTTATGTAGTCAGGCAGTACCTTTGTCAAACCAGAAAAGAAACACAAAAAGGTTACCTGTATTATGTCTCAAGAGGGTAATACTATTAGTAACTCATTTAGTGAACCATACAATGTTCAAGATTTCAGTAAGACTTAATCGTCTTCTTGTTTATATACACCTATTCGTGGTACAATCAGGTTGCATATCAGCTTGTTAATGACCAGTAATGGATGATTGTAACCCAGTGAACATGTGTCTCACATGGGCTATTCAAAAATGTTCTTATGAAAAAGTTTTCACACATTAAGGTCAGAAGTAGTCTTTCAAATTTCTAATTCAGAGAGTCTCCCCCAGCAATCCGTGTCATCATCATGGCCAGAAGTAGTTATCAGATTCCCGAATCCAGCCTATGCTCTGACAGTCTCGCAGCAATCCGCATCATCATCATGGCCAGAAGTAGTCATCAGATTCCCGAATCCAGCCTATGCTCTGACAGTCTCGCAGCAGTCCGAGTCATCATCAAATCCAGAAGAAGTCATCAGATTCCTGAATCCAGCCTATGCTCTGACAGTCTCGCAGCCGTCCGAGTCATCATCAAAGCCAGAAGAAGTCATCATCAAAGCCAGAAGAAGTCATCAGATTCCGAATCCAGCCCTTGCTCTGACAGTGTCTCACAGCAATCTGAGTCATTGTCATGGCTTTCACCTGTGAATGACACAGTTAGCTGTACACCATACAATTTATGCGACAAGCTGCAGTTATTTTACCTGATGCCTTATACAGTTGATATAGCATGCTGAACCCAATTATTGCACGTATATCATGTAATGGTGCACGGTCTTGTCTGTTGTTAATTTCGCAAACTTCTGCAGTGTATAAGAAGCCTACAGTTTCATGAACAGCAAACCATGTACAAGAATAGATGACGCACGTTGTTTGACATCGCTTTGATCAACTTACTCTCTCGTACAATATTTGGTCGTGGGTTTCCCCCGGGCTCTGCCCGGTTTCCACCCACCATAATGCTGGCCGCCGTCGTATAAGTGAAATATTCTTGAGTATGGCGTAAAACACCAATCCAAAAAAAAAAAAAAAAAAATAATCATACAATATTATGTCATTCTAAACAGCAAATCACTTGTACAGGCATGAGAATACATAATAGACTGAACTTTAAAAATTGTCTGAATTCTGACATTTGATAGATTTAAAAGTCTTCTGGTTTTCTAAATTTTGAGAAAAAAAGTTTGAAATTAGTCATCAGGTTAAAAGATTCACATGCTTGTCTTGGGGCTTAGCTGCTAAAAAATTAGAGTTGAGTTTTTATCAACACTTTCATCAAATCTATTTTAACTCTGTCTGGGTGACCGGTCATATTCCCGCCTTGATCTTGCCATATTTCCTGAACTTCTTGAAGACGAGCAGGCGCATGTTGTTGAGAGTCCAACATCTTCCCCAGCAGTACACAGCTTTCATCATGGGGGTCTCCCACTTGTTCACCACACCACGCACCAAGTCATTAAGGCTGGCCTCAATCGTCACCCCATCCCTGAATGTGTCCAACACGCTGCTCTAAGTGAAGTGTATGTTAGCGGGATGGAGAACGACAGTTGGGCATGTCATGAAGTAGATGAACAGTCAAATGTCCAGCAGAAATCAGCTAACAGCGAAACAAGCGCCGGCGTAAGTGAGGTGACGTTTTCTCCCGGCGAGTGCGCCTAAACTATCCAAAGACAGACACGTCAATGAGGCTGCACAAGCAATTGGTGATGCAAACGGGCTGTGGGTGAGCGGCTGGAAGGATGGGGTGGGGGGAGGACTCGGGGGGGGGGGGGGGGGGGGGCTTTACTCAAGGAAGTCCCTCATAATGTTGATGTACATGATCAAATGTCTGCTAGGGTCATTGCCAGATGATGGCCACACGCAGTAACTATGAGAAACCGTGGCCAGTTAATTTGTCATGGATTGCAGAAATATAACAAATCAGACAAGGGCAAGTGAGGTTTTTATGCAAGTCGCTTAATTGATTTATATAGAAACATTTGTCACACCATAACCATAAGCTGCATTTACATGTAAAAGAAAGGGAAGCGCCGGAAAGTAAGTCATTGGGTTCTCCTGATGAAATGTAGCAAAATCTATAGACATCAGGGATTTCATTAAATAGGTTTACACTCGTAACATTTCTATCATAAAAAAAAGGAAAGGGATGGGAGGGGGGGAGAAAGGGAAGGCTTACAGATGCATGTACATCAGTGAGGGTGTTGTGAAGCAAGTCATCATATGCCTGCTAGCAAATCTGTGTCACTTCCACCACTTGACCATATTTGAAGCAGCATGTCTGGTCTACTGATTTTATCAACATGTGTCTCAATCTTAAATATCCACAACATAAGCATACAAGTCCAGGCTGTATGTGTGCTATAGGAGAACACATACCAGAGCCAGCAAGCATGTGTTCATAGTGCTGCATCACTGGAATGCCATGCTGGCTCAGGAACTGTAGGCCTACACATTTCATTTACAATGTAGTTGACACACCATCACCCATCCTAGTCACAGTACGGTACACAAGACTGAGATGGCTTTTCGTCGATCTCGAGCACCAAGACAGTGAATTGCATGAAACAGCTGAAACACTATTTTGAAGTCATTTCCAGGTATAATCCACCTCAGACTTCAGCTGAAGTCTTTAGCAGTGAAGCAGTTAAGTTTTTTGATAGGTGTTTAATGCTATGCTCAAGAATTTTTCGCTTAATTATGACACTGGTCAGGTGTATGGGTCAAAGCAACCGGTGTGATCCATCACTGGCCTTTGCTCTACATACCTAACAAACCTCCTGACTTAAAGTCACAGTCAATACAGTAAGAGATGAATTTGAACACACAACCTTATTGGTAAGAGCCTGATGATCAAAGTGAGTTGGCGATTAAACCATCTGAGTCATTGATGCCCCTCCTCCCAATCCCCTGTGTATTGCTGTAACCTCTTCAAATGCAATACAGTAATATTGTTAGTATGGTATGTGACTAAAACACACTGCATCGTTAAAAACAAGACGAGTTCTGACTGTTTTGAAAAGAATCTCGTATAAAACTATGGTGAAAACATGGATGCACTTTATTGGGATGTCACATTATGCACAGCGGTTAGAATTTATTATGCAGAGGAGTTAAACTCCACGAAACATCAGCAGTTCTCGAAGGAAGAATCGTCCTACCAGTAAAACATTTCTGAAACATGACTGAGTACAAGGATAACACTTCAAACATGGATAAGGTATGCATGCCCATACAGATTAATGTAATCCATGTATAATATAAAGAAGAAAGAAAAAAACTGGAGTACATAGAATTCCAAAGCTTTAAGAATTTTATCACAGATGCTAAATTGAAATGAGCAAGTTATACGAGTAAACTTTCCTGTGTTAAATATGAGCTAGTATTCAGGAACATAAGATAAGACAGATAAACATACCTGTATCTTCCTGGTAGAATGTATAGTATTGTGCTCTTGATATCGTATTTATGTGTACAACGATCATTCATCATTCTGACAAACATACAACATACAACGCATGTTGCCATGGCAACAGTAAAGGCAATAGTGCCGTCTTGACCTAATTTCCCTGCCAATGGCATCAACATTAAAAGGGAACAGAGATTCTAAAAGTATCTCCTCGCTGCAAGAGCTGGGCATTTAACACTTTTGACAGCCATAATTACTGGTACAAGTGGAAAAAATAGTCAAATTTACAAATGCCATGTGTACACAGATGAACAATAATAGAAACCAATAGCCTATATAAAGGTCAATATATGATTGAAGAATTCATTCATTCATTTGATGACCTACTAACCCTATCACCTTATGAAATCATGTTTATAATGTGTTAACTGACACGCCAGAATTTATTCAGCTAATGACAACAATTGTATTCCTTTCCTCGTATACTCTGTTTTTGTATTTGCTAACAACAATGATCCTTGGAAAAATGAAACTTAAAAAATGCCATGCCTAAAATTGTAAGGAACGACAATAAATTGTCGACACGCAAATACTGATTTCAGCTATTGACAACTTATACTCTCTCTCCCATCCTCAATTTTTATATTTAACAACAAATTCTTACAAAAATTCAACTTCAAAAACACCATCCCTGTAATACTGTGTATGATAAGATACTGACATACAAGAATTTATTCTGACATTGCCATTATCCTCAATTTTATATCCATCAATGCGAATTTATAAATGCACACTGATGTGTAGGACATGATGTTGAAAATGATCCACTGAACCAATATTGAGCTAAAAAACGTGTCATTTAACAAAGTAGTGTTACTATTAACCCATAAATGAAAAATAATATATACCTCCACCATTTTGTAATTACAAAGGAGAGACTGAACAGTTATAACAGATAGAAATAATATTTTTTAAAAAAAACATAATACTATATGTGATAACATATATTAATAACAAAACCTTCAAGTACAATCCATGTAGGGGCCTATATACATGTGCAAATATTAATAACATAAGAACTGTTATATTTCAACAAAGTGTTCTGTTTTCATTCTTTTTTTTTTTTTTAAGTCTGCAGTGAAAGGTAAAACATAACCCTAAAATTTTCAACCTACTGAAAATATAAAATAAAAGTAGAACACTTAAATTAAAGGCAACCTTTGCAATGAATTAATGTCAATGTTTATACATTATTGTATAGCAACTATATGGAAGGTAATCTTTGCAATGAAATAACTACCATAAACAATCACTTTTCACAGCTAACTAGTTTCAGTATTTAGTATGTGTGCATGTATGTATACTTATATTAATATACATTACTGTGTTGCTGTCACTATATACATTATGATAATGAGTAAATGTTTGTATTGCTGAATGCACCGATAATAATATGCAACCTGGTAGTAAATACGTCGCCTACAGGATAGAGGTGTCAGAATATCAGCCATGTTAAAATCCACTACGGAAGAAAAAACGTCACACTAAAAAAAGACAAAAACTTGAATTTGATCTGTAACTTGTCATGGTGCAGTCACATACCAAGTTTCAATTCAAAAAACACAACATCTGGAAAACTTCTGAAGTCAGAAAGAGGACAAAAATGGCCGTGATTTCGTCAAATTTGGATACAATGGCCTGAAACTCGACCTCAGTAAGTTTATCATGGTAAAACCATCTACCAAGTTTCAATTAAATTCCAAAAACCTTTTGGGAAAGAGTCTGAAAAACTGGTTTGCGATTGACTGACAGGTTAGGTGTAAACCTACAGTTACCGCCAGATTTACAAGCACACTAATATTATTGGATTCATCACAGCCTCATATAATATCATCAGAAGTAATGTCTATCGAAAGAAACCCAAGAATTAGAAAGTAATGCTTTAAAGAGAATACAATTCTTTATAAACACACATGCATATATGTAATCAAAATAATATCACAGAAATGTTAAGTAATATTTCTGTGGCAAGACTGTTTCAACATCTGATCTGGTACCTACTCAAACAACAAACTATTTTATAAATCTGAATATTCACCGCCGAATACACTGTTAGAAGCTGGGCTGAGTAAAGTCCTATTCAAACCTGCAAAAACACATTTAAGATCAGCTTCTTATTCCAATGGAGTTCAATATCTGATTATTACTTTTTCTCCTTCAGTACCGGATATGCATGCTATTACAAGTCAAACACGGACACTGCAACAATGATTCGTTAATACAGTGGTGACACAGACAGATGCATACATTATTATGAGCAAACTCCAGCCATGAATATTGAAAAAAGTATCCACATTTCAGACAAGCATTTACCAACTTGTTCACATCTGGGGCCACTTCAACAAAGCGAACCGCTTTCATAGCCTAAGGGTTAGAGAGTCTGCCTCGAAGTCAGGAGACCCTAGGATCAAACCAGGGTTTGGTCAAAACAAAGATTTGAAAATTTGTTGCTGCCTCTCTTGGCAATCATCAGTAAGAGGTTACAGCAAGGAAACAGGTCTGGATGGCCCAGTGTCAGCATAATGTGACTGGATGGGGTGTCACATCTGGTGTCCTAGGCATGATACTTCAGTGGCAGCAGTACTCTGCCAGCATGGCCTCGCCCAGCCACAAGAAGACACAATATATATACACACACATAATGACTCCTTGTTGTCATATGACGTCATATGAAAAATTGTTAAGTATGATGTTAAAACCCCAAGCATTCATTCATTCAACACCACGACAGAAGCTTAAGTTGATTGTAACTATGATGACAAAACATGTTAAAAACATACATTTATGTTGCCATGGTAGTTACAATCAACTTAGCCAACGATTGCTTAGTGCAAGAGGCCTCAGAGTATTGACACATACAATTTAAAACACTGTCACTCATCACAAACATGTGAGTATGCTTTCAACATCAGATAACTCAGTCATGATGTCACACAGCTAACATATCTGCAGAAGGGTAGGACATATAGTTTGGTGTAAAAGATTATATCATGTCATGATAATGAGCCTGAGTATCAATCGATAGAAACTCGTCAAACCAGCAACGAGGTAACGAGCATATATGATGGTTTCTGCCTATGCAGAAAACATTATTGGTAAAAATACATGTAACAATACCTGAAGAAATTTGTGAACAAATTTAAACAATTTCTTCCGAAAGATATAATCACAACTTGTTTAGTGTCCTTCAAGGCACTGTCTTAAAAATTTGAAGAAATTAATTTCAGAATCATTATAACAATCTTTCAACAACAGCATAAAAAAGTAATAGGGATAGTAATGGAGTTAATGAAAAAACACAGTAAGAATTTCACTATTGTGTTCACAATTCTACTAATGTTGTGTCTTTCAAGGCACAGTCTTCAAATTTGTAATTACTACTATCATATTTCTGACATTTCAACAACAGCATAAAATTAATAGAAAGGAAACATGCAGACAATAAAACAGCATTCAAAGAGAGCGAAGAATTTCACTAAAAAGTTTCATTCGCAAATTATGAGGTAGAATCAAACTGATATGTATCAGAAAACTCCAATGCACTCCTCTATGCAAAGCCAATATCCAATATACATAAAATATCAACATTTCACTTAGATTTCATTAACAGGTTGATGTTTATTGCCTTACTCAAGAACTTTGTGCTTATCTTCGCTTTTTGCTTATACCACAGTGATCACATTTAAATGTGGAGGGAACCAGTGTACAGTGCCCTTGGCTACTTCTTTACAAGTCACGGCAGGCTAAAGTTTACTTTTAACTGTCAGAGTTATTTAGTTTTCCAGAAGATGCACAAAATCAAGTACATGTGGGTTGCCTCCCCTTATGCCCTCTTCTTCCTTTCCTGTACAACTGAGTGTATGATATGTGATAATACACTTACAGCTTTATGGATGCTCAAGATAAATATGATATCCCTTAACTAACAGACTAAAGCAAGACTGTAGATGTCTGATGCATGTTCATATATACATGTATGACTTAAAGCTGGCAAATACAATGCATGTACCGGTACAAACTGATCCATTAGTAGATTAAGACAACTGGTTGTGACATTGACCTGATATATATTAATAACAAAATGATAAAACATACCAGAATATTATTTCTGCATAGAATTAAATCATGTTACAGTAAGAGCATATTCCTGATTATAGTGTAAAGTTGCTGTTAAGTTTCGCAAAAGACTATTGCTAAATTGTCATGAGCACTGTATGTGGGCTCTATTCCTTTGAGCCGTTTTTCAGCAGCTGTTCATGATTACTGACGATGACGTCCACCACAGAGGGGTCAGCAAGGGTTGATGTATCGCCCAACTCACCTGACTCGTTTCTGGCCACTTTACGGAGAATCCGCCGCATGATCTTACCTGATCTGGTCCGCGGCAACCCTGGGGAAAACTGGAAATGACCGGTAAAAATAACTGATTAAGAGTCATTTGTTAGTTTTGATATACAATTTAATTTATCAAAGAAAGAAACCTTTCTCAAATCATACTTGTTTATTTATTTATTCATTTCGCTGGTGTTTTACGCCGTACTCAAGAATATTTTAGTTATACAACAACAGCCAGCATCATGGTGGGAAGAACCGGTCAAAACCACAACCATCCACAGATTGGTGCCAGACCTTTTCATGTACGGCCGGGGAGGAAGCCAGCATGAGCTGGACAGCACATTGTGCTGTGCTTGTGTGCTGGTGTGCAAAATACTAATGCAATGGATTCTCCAGCCTTCTACAAAGGGAATCCAAACTGGTAACACCCAAAACAACAGTGCCCTCTCTCTACCTGAAAAACAATGCCAGTTAAGATTTGTGTTATTATTGAAATCAGTTACATTGTTAGGCTGCATTCAAGTAGGTGCTGTTTTAGGAGTAGTAAGATTTATTTCCCTTCGTACAGGGCTGGTGAACCAGATTACATTCACCAGATAGCAATCAGGTACATCAATGTACGCAAAATGACGTGCAATACTACGAACTTACTTAAACTCCAGACTTACCTGTATCATATCTGCCATGGCATAGGCTGCAATACGTTTCTTAACCAGATCATTGAATTCTGCTCTGAGTTCGTCCTCCGATTTCATCACACCATCTTTGAGCACCACATACAAATATATACCTAAACAGAAAACATGGCGACACATTTAATACAGGACCGCAAAGCCAGGTGTACACAAGAGACGTTTCATACTGTCGATCAAGAACACTGATTTGACCAATCATTATCAAGATCGTTGCAAACAGGTCAAAGGGGCCTCCGTGGTTTCTCATCAATGTGGTCCCTATGAGATCAAGTCTAACTCATGCTGGCTTCCTGTCCACTTCTACGTAGACAGGTCTGCCATCAACCTGCAGATGGACATTGCTTTCCCCCTGGCTCTGCTTGATTTCCTCTCACCACACTGCTGGCTGCCGTCGAATAAGTAAAACATTCATGTAAAACACAAATCAAATAAATCAAATGTCCAACACAGATTAAACAGGTGTTCAATCTCCCTGTGACGGCATGGTGTCAAAACTCATCAAGGCAGATCGTACCCATCAAGTAAAAATTTCTATGCCAGTAGACGCGTTCCATACTTACCCTCTCCTTTAATGTCATGCGGGAAACCCACAGCAGCGCATTCTGACACTTCGTCATGGTCGTCCTGGAAACAATGAATAGATTCAGGGATAACTTTGATAACTTGTGACAAATTTAAACATCGTGTTGATTAAGGCCAAATAATAGAATATAAGGTAATCAACAACGTAACATAACCCTGATATGCAGTATGTCCATAGGGCACAAAAGCTTAAAATATCACAAACAAGAAAACTCAATGAATTTATACCCCATTCTAAACTATACAAAACTTTTACACAAATCCATCTGCTTTAACTTTATCTGAGATTTCACACACATAGGTATGTATAATAAACCTCAAAATGATGATTTAATGATTCTGAATCACTTTGAATGACACTTTACAGTCTGATTATTAATTTCTTTACTTTATCCATGCTTAACACCACAATGAAGTATATTTCACTGACAAAGGTTATCAGGTTTCTGGGGAAGAAAACCAGCCACAGCCTGGCAGAGGAAACTGCCTCCCCTCCCCAAGTTTTTGGGAAACCTTGACATGTAAAGCCAACAGGTAACAAAAACATGCAAGTCAGTACCAACTATCACTTACAATGACATCTTCAAGTTCTGCTGTACCCAGTCTGTGGCCACTGGTGTTGATAACATCATCCATACGCCCAGTGATCTGATAATACTCCCCATCATGTCTGCGGGCTCCATCCCCAGAAAAATACATACCTACAAAGTTTATATCAGAACATTTATAAGACATAAGAAAATGTCAAACATATATTAAAATATTTATTTATTTGATTATGCCGTGTTTTATGCCGTACTCAAGAATATTTCATTTCTATGACAGCGGCTAGCATTACCGTGGTAGGAAACTGGGCAGAGCCTGGGGAAACCACCAACTATCCGCACGTTGTTGACAGACCTCCAGATGAATTGAAATAGTTTTAGGAATATGTTATTGCCCATACATTACACATATTTGTAATGGTATGTTCCAAATGCAGTCAAGAGAAAATTATCATGGTTATGGATTTTACACAATAGGAAAGCACTTAACTAATATAACATCAAATTTTGTCATAGCAATCACAAATGGGTTAATTATCTCACTTGTACAAAAAGTTGTCCCCCCTTATCCACACAGCCTTGAAAGTACTTAGCTACTTCTATTCATAACATGCAAAATGGGTTCACATTTAACTTCTTTTTTTTTTTGCAGTGGAAAATAGCTTTCTTCATTTATACTTGGATGAGACACAAGCAAATCACTTGCTTTTTCAGTTGTTAGTGTGCTACTTCAAAATAATTACTCTACAGCCTCTCACGGTGATAGTCCCTCTGAGTTCAAGTCCAGCTCATGCTGCCTTCCGGCAACCTGCTGATGGCTGTAAGTTTCTCTGTTTCCTACCACCATGCTGCTTGTTGCCACTGTGTAAGTGAAATATTTTTGAGTACAGCGTAAAACACCAGTGAAATAAACAAAATAACCCCCAACAAGTTTATGCAGAGCTCTCACAAGGAAACTCCTCAAAACCCAAAAGTGTGTAAAGTTATTCAGTTCGTACAAAACTGTGTAGATTTTTTCATATGCAAATGATCCACTTAACGAACAATCTTTATAATTCTTACCTGGTGCTACAGTCAAGTATGTTGACATGAACCTCTCATGATCCCCCCAGATTGTACGAGCCATGCCTGGCCAGGGGTGGCGGATGTACAGTCCACCCTTGTCATTGCTTCCTGTTCGTTCATTACCCTAAAAGCAAGGAAATAGGGAAAGGTAGTAGGAAAAACAAGGTATTCAGAGGATACCGGTAGATCACCTGATTGAGCAGTTCTCATAACTGCATAATGTTCAAGTCATGTGATACGTTCAAACATTGATCTGTAAAACAAAATAAAGTAGAATGATTCACACTGTCATACAGGTATTATGCTCTAATTAGATAGTGCTAAGATCTTGCCATTAAATCAGCAAGAAAAGCCAAAATTATTAGACTGTCACAACTATGTCTGTTTATCATAAGAATTACAGAGCAGTGATATTGTATTTCATGGAGTTGTAAATCATTGCTGTGGTAAAAGACACTGTGGGAGGTCTTTGATATGCAAATGACAAACTGAATTTGGCAATCTATGTACTAAGGGCAGTACCTACAACCCTGTGAATGGCTGCGGAAATGTTGAGCTAAGTGGTAAAAAACCTTTCTTGGCCTTTGATACGCAAATTGCTACTGGTGACTGGCTATCTGTGTACTATGGGTGGCCACTGCAACCCGATGATTGGCCAAAAATTTAACCAAACTGGACAAGGACACTGTCACCACCACCATCAGACTCTGATACCTCTCCTTACTTTGTACAGGTGAGCTAGTGAAGACCTCTGAACGGAATTTTCTTATCTTGCATTTCAAGATAAAACGTAACATCAACAAATATTTTGTCAACACCGTCCACACTGCTTAGTCCACTTCAATCTAAATATATACATTATCTGATTTCTATTAGCCTCTGTCTGGCATATGGTCAGTCAGTTATCCTAGGAGTGAAATGTTCTCTCTTAGGTCACTGACTAAACAAGAGGCCTTCATGCAAGACCCACTGTTTGCGGGATGTCAAATTGCACACTTATTCCAACACAGTCAATGTCATACTCTGAATGCCAACTGGGGACATTTGCACAAAACCGTTCAAATTTCACAATTAACAGCTGATGAATCACAGCACAATTCACTAACCTAAGATTTTGGGCTAACGAAAGAATATTTACAACATGGGAGTCGATTTCCTCATGTCAATATTTGAAGCTACTTTTCCCAGTACAATAATTTTACTCCTTTTCATCTTGTGTGCAATGTTATTGTCAACAACAACTTCCCAATCCTGTTAGCTTAATACATGTATGCAGTACTGCTGTGAATTTTGATGGTTCACTATTGCCAATGTCAATGGTGGGTGGAAACCGGGCAGAACCCGCGGGAAACCCACTACTATCTGTAGGTTGCTGGCAGACTTTCCCACGTATGTCCAGAGAGGAAGCCAGCATGAGCTGGACGAACTAACAGCGACCACATTTATGAGAGACTCCTTGGTCATTACGCTGTGCTAGCGCGCTAGCCAACTGAGCAACAGAGGCTCCTAGAAATTTTGGGTGTGCTAGACAGAAATAATGGGTGAGCCAGATAGAAATCCTGGTTGCCAGATAGAAATCATGGGTGTGTCAGGTAGAAATTTTGGGTGCTTTAGATAGAAATCATGGGTGTGCCAGGTAGACATCATGGATGTGCTAGATAGAAATCATGGGTGTGCCAGGTAGACATCATGGATGTACTAGATAGAAATCATGGGTGTGCCAGGGGGACATCATGGATGTGCTAGATAGAAATCATGGGTGTGCCAGGTAGACATCATGGATGTGCTAGATAGAAATCATGAGTGTGCCAGGTAGAAATTTTAGATGTGCTAGATAGAAAGCATGGGTGTGCCAGCTAGAAATCAGATGTATGTGCCTTGTTGAAACCAAGGGCGTGTCAGGCACATGTAGAGATCATGGGCATGCCAGGTAGAAATCCCCATCCCTTGCCAGATAAATGACTAGGGCAAAGCCAAACACTACTAATGGCAACTGGATTCAAACACCCTATATTACCCCAAAAGACCCACACAACTAAACTGTGTAAACTATAAAAAAACTTTCAATTATAAATGATGTGCAGTCACCTGTCCTCATACTGAAAGGTTTAGGTGAATCATCACATGCCTACCTTCTGATCCATAAGAACAGGGTCAATCCCAAAGAAGGGTCTCATGGGCATTCCACTGCGTATTTCAGCCCCTGGTGCAGATGGGCGAGGTGAAATACATATCCCTCCTGTCTCTGTTAACATACATATATTACTTACTTGCATACATACATACATGTAAAAACATGCAAGAACAACAAATGAGACACAAAAATTTGATTGCAAAAAAGCAATTGATAATACAGTAGTTCTTTTAACACACCACAATTAGATGCATTTTCATCAATGTCCTGCATGTATTAAGACTGAGTAAATCTGGGCTATATCTTACAGAATCTTGTCCTGCTCCAAGAAATATTACACAATGATAGTCAAATAAAAAGGTATTTCAAGTATAAATTTGTAATACAGAAAAATCAGTTTTTAATTTAACCTAGCACATTTTAAAGATGAAAAAAGACTCTCAGAGTTTGTGGGTAGAATATCTTAGCCTAGTGCTGTCCCTTGTTATACTGTACCTGTCTGCCACCAGGTGTCTATGACGTCACACCTTTTCTCCCCGATCACATTATAATACCACTCCCAAGCATCATGGTTAAGAGGTTCTCCAACTGTGGTAAATACAACATACCATAGATGGTCAATCTTCAGTAAACCTAATAAAATTATTTCAAACTTTCCTGAAACAGCATTTTTCTTAGAAAACCAGGCAAGTTGAAAACCAGGTGCTAAAGGATACCAACATCTAAAATTGCTGACAGCCAGCCATTACCACTATTGTTACTCTATTGCATTTTACTAAATGAAACAAACTGAATTTCTGTGCCACGGTCAATTCTTTCAGCATTATTAGCCAATGAAAACACCAACATGGACATTAAATAATGATATTGCCTTAACAGTATAGTGACTTCTTCTATCATAGGGGGCCTCCATGGCCGACGGGGTTAGCACTCCAGCGTGGCACAATGACCCAGGAGCCTCTCACCAATGCAGTCGTTGTGGGTTCAAGTCCAACTTCCTCTTCAGAAAGACCACGGAAAGGTCTGCCAGCGATCTAACGTGGGGATGGTCATGGGTTTCCCCCCAGGGCTCTACCATGTTTTCTCCCACCACAATGCTGGCCACCGTCATATAAGTGAAATATTCTTGAGTACGGCGTATAACACCAATCAAATAAATAAATAAATAAATAAATCTATCAGAGATTTCATCACGAAGGCATTTGATCCTGATGCCTCAAATTGAAGGTGAGTGCAAAATATAAAGTCCCATATAATCCTGACCACACATCATTTACCCATACATATGTTAGAAAAAGAATATAATCAAAGTAGTCTCAAGAAGAAAACACATGTTTTCATGATTTTTTCCCAAGCTAAATATGAACCAGTTTCTGGCCACATTATGATGTAGAATAAATCAAACTTCTGAGCTCTATTTACAGGAAAGTTGGGGTATTGTTACTGGTGGGACTCACCACAACCAAGCACCCTCAGAGACGAACGGTCATACTTTTGTACCCAAGAGTCCCCGGACTTGAGGAGCAGTCTAAGGGCCGTTGGGGACAAATACAGGTGATTCAGCTTCAGTCTCTCAGTCATCTCCCAGTAACGACCTTAAAAAAACAGGTGAGGCCATTAAGTTTTATTTAAATTAAGTACAAGTTAAAGTAAAATAGAATTGATAGCAAGGCTCTCAAAGAGCTCGCTTACAGGAGACATGTCTGCAACACCTAAAGTACTTAAATATTTACCTTAACAAGGATTCAAATACAGGTACTTTTTACAAAGCAGTACCATAATTCTCTCTATTTATTTATTTGACCACTGTTCAAAGCCATGCTCGAAAATATTCCACTTATACTACGGCAATCAATATTATGGGTGGCAGAAAGCAAAATGCTCGTGGTAAACCACTGACCATTTGCCAATTGCAAACAAACATTCACACGTTTGACATACAGATGTGCATACCATGTTGGCAAAAGGTCATCAACAAAGATTACACAGCATGAACAACCACACGAGCATCTTACAGTATCCCTGTCATTGTCACCAAAGCCCCACTGACAGTGAGAACTGGGTCAAGCTCTCCTTATTACAGTGGATAAATACATTTCACAGCCAATCTCAAAATCCTTTTCTTTACAGAATATACAAACAAAAAAAACCTACAAAATTACAAAAATCATGTATGAATCCATTCATGAGATTATTATTGCTTACAAACTTTGAGTTAATAAATATTTTAAACACGACATGTAAATGTTTCACACAAAATGTTCACAATTAGCTAAAGTTCATCTGTTACCAGAATAAAGCCAAAAGAGTTTGTTCTGATTATATAAAGCATTTAGAACACTCAATTTAAATATTTACACAACATTTTCACAATATTACTATGCTGCATTTAGTTACCAGGATCCGGGTATGTGGGTGTGCTTTCAAAGAGCAGGGTGGTAGCTCCGTTAGACAGTGGACCATACACCACGTAGGTATGACCAGTGATCCAGCCAATGTCTGCCACACATCCAAACACTTCCTCTGGCTGGTAGTCAAACACATGCTGCAATCAGAGAAAGCTTAAGCTGAAGATCATTCAAGGGGCCATCACGACCTGGTGGCTAGCATGTTGGCAATGCACAATGATACAAGAGCCTCTCACAAATACAATCACAGCGAGTTCAAGTACAGCCCATTCTGACTTCCTCAGCAGTCGCACATGGGGAGGTCTGCCAGCAACCCACCGATGGTCGTTGGTTTTCTGGTTTCCTCATAAATTGACACCAGGGGCAACTTTCCCGAAATTTTGTATATCAATTTTTCATAACTTTTCTAGTAAATAACGTTGCCTTATGGCACTATAACGTCTTTTAAGTAAAATGTTAAAAGAAAAGTGACTTTCAAAGTTTTGTGAAACTAGCCCCTGATGTCACTTTATGCACATTTGGCACTTTGATGTCTACAGGATACGTGGTGTTCAATGAGGAACATTGATTTCCACAAAAAACAAGATGATGTACTCTTTGGTTCTTGTCTGTATTACCCCACTGTTTCTATACAGTTGTACTTGAAAAGCCACAAATAATGGAGAATGATGTGTTTTTAAGAAGCTTAGAACCACCTTGGGCAGGTGGAAAATGTGGAACAATCCTGACCATTTTCAGAAAAATTATGTTATCAGTCAGTACACTTGTCATTCTGAAGGATAAACTGCACCAAAACAAAACATAAATCAGATATACACCAGAAGATGTATGACCTTGTGCGTGATGTTGGCATATGTGAGATAGCCCCCCTGTGTGTGGGCCAGGCCCTTGGGTTTGCCCGTGCTCCCAGAGGTGTATAGCAGGAACAGATAGTCCTCACTGTCCATCTCCAATGGCTGTATTTTAGTGGACTGACTCTCCAGAGCCTGAAGAATAAACAAATGTTTTGAACATAGGTATTTTTGTCTCTTTACCATCAATACACATCGTTGGAAAGACAATGGTTACAATGTGTAAACCATGATCAATAAGATAGCCTTGAAATCAAACTCTTTTGTGAGTGAGTGAGTGCTTGGGGTTTAACGTCGTACTCAACAATTTTTCAGTCATATGACGACGAAGGAATCATTAGGGTGCATGTACGTGTAATGTGCCTCCTTGTTGCAGGACGGATTTCCACCGCTCTTTTATTTAGCGCTGCTTCACTGAGACGACTTACCGAAGGCAAGTAAGCTGCCCCGCCCGAGCCATTATACTGTTACAACTTCCTCTTTTAAAGTCTTAGGTGTGACTCGATCAAGGATTGATCCTGGATCTACCGGTCCCGAAGCAGACGCTCTACCAACTGTGCTATCCGGGCCGGTCGCGAACTCTTTTGTGGTTAAAGGTAAAAAATGTCCTACTGTATCATGAGACTTGCCAAAAATGTTTGGATCACCTGTCTCACCATGTTCTAGAGGCACGAATAACACCTCTTTCCTTCAGAAACATTCAGCTCTTAGGTAAACAGATGCTGAGCATTTCAGACAGGTCACAGCAGGACTTTTTTACCATAAAAAAAAAAAACTCTTTTGCAATAATACGGAGCAACTCAAAACTCTTCTATCAGCCACATTCACAGTCCAGAGAGCACCATGTTTTCAGTTGCAATATCATGAGATCTTGCAGTACAAGGGAGCTTTAACCTAGCAGTGGCATGCTTAAAACATTAAATATCTTTTTCATTGAAACTCTAAATTGCAAATTGTATTCCCATTCGCAGTAGCAAAATCAGCATGAAAACTGCCAATACCAATGTCATATACCAAGGTTGCTGTTTTATTAGCCATAGAAAGCACTTTTGGTTGCAACCTACAGAGGCTACTGTCTGCGACTAAATGTTAATATGACCATGGCTGCTCCACTGTTGTGAGTGAAATGCTGCAAAAGTACGCTATTTTAACAGATCAGTGTAAATAAAATTTTTCAAATAGTTTCATTCGCAAATCTGTTGGTGTTTAAAGCCTTACCAAAGAATTTTTCACTTCTGCAATTGGCATGCATGATTATTCGTTGAGAAAAACGGACTACCTGTTTCACAGATGATGTTATCCAATGGCAATCTAACACTGACAATGTATGTTTTTGGGGGTTTTTTTTTTTCTTACAAAAGATGCACTGTGTTACACACGCTCAGATGTGAAGAATTAGGCAGATGACACTGGTGCATAACCAGGTACATAGGAAAAAGTAACACAGCATCTCATACAGAAGATAATCAATAGAAAGGCTTGTGATGGAACAGATCGAAGTGATGACAAAGACAAGCATAACCTATATATACAATGTAACCTTTTGAAATTCCTAAAGGGTACATGTAGTATTAGATCTTAGCGCACATATCCCAAGCCAATCCCTTTTTCACCTGCACACACCTTGTCTAGGGGAATGTCCAGTTTACCCATGGGCACATCTCCTCCTGTGCGTCTGGCCACAAACACCTGTCTAACACAGGGGCACTTCTGTACGGCCTCATCCACCAGGCGCTTCAGCTGTATGATCTTCCCACCTCTCACACCCTGGTCAGCCGTGATCACAGTCTCCGCTTGAGCTACAAAACATGTCAGTTCAAAAGACTAGTTATACAAATATAAATAATCAGCAAGGAGTAAATTCCTGAAACAGTGTATGAAAAGTTTTCAAAACATAAATGATTCACACTTTATTTCTTTTCAGGCCAGAAATTTTGGTGTCTTTGAGGAGGACTTATACAGAAGGTGAGGAGTCAGTGTTATCAGCACCCTAAATTCATACTCCTTTAATAGACTCTTTGTCTATGTTCGGCATGTGTTATCAGCACACCTAGATTTTGCCTCAGGAATGCAGCCATGCAGATGTACATTGTAATAGCTATTTTTCATATTCAAAGGCTGCCAATAGGTCAATGAGATCTCTTTTGCCATAGCCTAATCAGTTGTGTGATGCGAGAGACTTGACATTAATAAACTTCCATTTTAATCAGATCAACTCACCATCATTTATTCTATCAGCCAAAGAGTCGGCACTGAATCCAGCAAACACCACACTGTGAATGGCCCCAATCCTGGCACAGGCTAACATAGATGCTACGGCAATGGGAGACTTGGGAAGGTAGATGGCCACTCTGTCTCCCTTCTTAATACAATGGCTGCGCAGGAGGTTTGCCATCTTGTTTACCATGTTGTACAGTTCTCTGAAACACAGAAGAAGTTATAATTTTGTCACTGATGGGCTGCAATCCTTTCATAGGTCTGGATGTTGTACAGGCCAGAAATGTGAAAGAGGGTGTCCAATCATCCCTTCTTGAGGCCATTTTGTTATAGAAGGGTGTCAAGATTTTATTTGCTCCTTTCTCTCCCATGTTAAAAGCGGTGAAAACAGGGTGTTAAAATAACACCAGTTTTCAACTTCAAGGTCTGGAGGGGTGCCTGGCTAACCCTATAATGTTACAGCCAGAATGTGACAGCCAGAACAGCAGGCAAATTGGAGGGAACCTATCTTGAATGTTCTGTATGTACTGACTGGAGAAATGATGCACTGATTTATCAAAAGGCTTCTGTTTTGCTACATTTTAAGGCTACATCTCCACGTTTTCATATGACTGATGCCTACGAAGACACATGTTGAGATTTTCCCCAAGCCACAAGTATGTGCAGTTCCAATACAAATTTCCTTCACACCACACATTCAGTTTACCTATGGGCTGTTTATGTATTTGATTATTGCTAAACACCATACTCAAGAGTTTTTCACTTTATATACTATAGCTGCCAGTTTTAAGGGTGGAGGAAACTGGTCTCCAAATGTTTGTGGTAAATTCATAACCTCTGGCAAATCAGTGACAAACTTTCCCACATTACGCACAGATATGCACACCATACTGGTGATCACATGTGCCTTTAGAGGCCTTCCATGACAGACAGACTGCCAAAGGTCTACATGAACATCACTGACTGCTTATTATCACCGAGGCGCCACAAGCAGTGAAATCAGAGAAATCCACAAATTTTCTGTCCAAGGCCAGGTTTGACCCATACCGTGTGTGTCCTAGTGATTGAAAAAACTCCAACATCACTGTCCCTCTCATCTGCTGAGTGACACTGTATATGAATGAGCCAGTAAGGACCCTATCCAATATTCTAGTTAAACAATCACTCCTTTATTACAGAATACATGAAAAGGTGAAAAAATTATTTTTTAATTCATTTTATATTTCTTAATAATCCCTATATTTTTGGCATAAATAGATTCAGAACTATTCAGAAATGCCTAGCACCCCAATACGAGCTCTGCTCCCAATGTTGTTCAAACAGCTATCATCAATGATGGCATCACAGCTGACTGTTTAATTACTGGACTGGGGCCTAAGTAAAACTGTAGTTTAAATCAATTTTTATGCCCCAAGAAAGCTGAGAAGCTTTTATTTTGTATTTTTATAAGTTAGGCCATATCATACATTCTGTATTAAGAAAGAAAAGCCCTAGGGTTCAAAGTATCGTTTAAGCTGCCTTACATATATGTCACATATTCTTGTGTGCCTGGTTCATCTTTTTCCCATATGAGTGCAATCCGGTTAGGGTTGTCTTCACAGTGTCGATCAACACAGTTAACTGAAAACAAACGCAAGCCATAAATCAGGCTTTTTCAAATGGATTTACGTACATTTGCTTCGCTGGAATCTACAAAATCCCATCCAAATGTATTACTATATAAAAGCAGTTGACCCAAAGGTTTTCTTGCAAATTAAAGTAAACAGATTTTTTGGATTTCCTGTTCCTCACTTACATGTGAAACAATGAATATTTTATTATAAAAAAAAATATGAGTATTTTTTAGGGGAATTCATGTAGATTTGGTTTACATGAGTCATGACAAAGATAAAATTTCTGAATTTCCATTGAAGGCAAAGCCTTGCATGTATGCTCATGTGGTATATTCCATATTACAAATCTATACAAAATTTACCTCATTCTTTTTTGGAAAATCCTGATAAAACCTTTCATAATTATGCTCTTTAAATCCAATCTAGCAGGAAATCTATATTTACCATCCAATGCTTTTGGGAAAAGCAAAGGGATATTTGTCCACATGTGTCACACCTTGGTTTCCATGCAATAACTGCTTCAAATATTGTCTTAATTTGACAAGTTTTGTGTGCAAATTCATTTTACATCTCAGATCAAGTTTTAAAAAAAGAAACAGCTTGATCCATGTATAAATTTTGCACATTTAAATAGCTGGTGATGATCACATCTGTTCTCTGAATAACTTTGTTCATCTTAAGTATCACTGTATATGTAGTAGTTTGCAAATGCAGTCCTGTAATGTAAAAAGACATTTACTGCAGTTTGATAATTTTGTTCCCCATGAACAGAAAGAGAACCCAGATATGAAACATGTTCATGTACACACATGTAAAACAAAAGGTGCAGAAGCTTATCAATTTTCCCTCTCTCTGCAGAAATCTGCAGGTGCGCAAATTCAGCCAAATTAACATAATTGTTTATCTCAGAGAGTTCCTTCTTTTGTCTTTTCATTATGAAGTACAATTCAGAATGTCACCCTCCGACTCACCTAACCAATTCCAAGGTTGTCTGGTTGAGAAACACTCACGGCAGCATGATAGTGCCTATAAACCTTTCAATTTTAGAGGCTTAAACAAACAAGTTAACAGGGAGCTCTTAACTACCCCGTAGTCCAGTCTGGTTTTTCGACACACATATAGTATGTCTAGATAGACCAGACTCGACTATGGGCAGATAAGAGCTAACTGCTTTGCAAAAACACAACGAATTTTATTCTAAAAATTAATGTATATATTGCCTACCTGATACGTTTAATGATCCATTTATAAACCATTTGATTTTTCCTTCTTTCAAATCACAGTCTTTGACTTTGTCGAAGTCTTTAAACCAGTGTAATCTGGACCGAGCTAATTTGCCCCAGAATAGTTCGGGACTGTTCAAGCTGAGGTTGTGCAGATCTAGATGACTTCGTATCTCTGTTAACCCTTCGAACTCTGGAAACGACGTGGTCGTAATCTGCGAGTTTGAGAGAAACACTTTTGGCACAATACTTGTAACCCGACCAGACCTTTCCAACACAGATCTAGAGTTTTTAGTAAGTGAGACATTTTGAGAGCTGCTGAGCAGAACTTTGAGTGACTTTCCAGTCACTGTGCGCGCCATCTTTCTGCCAATTCAGGTATTGGTCGACGCTTCGATAATCCTTTGTCGTGGAAATTCAACTGAATCTCAGCAAGAAAACCTGATGACAGTTTGCTAATATTGTAGTAACATACTATCTTACTTTACAATAACCCAGAGCATCAGGTAAAGATGTAGGCTGTGCGAAGAAAATGGGAGTTAACAGCAGTACATCTATCGCCAACTGTCAAGTTTCTGTCTCTTTCCGTAAAAATGACCTACGCGCCACAACAGAACTACATCCTCTGCTGCATTTCCCATGATTCAATTTGACACAGGTTTTTTGTCCTTTTTCATTTTTAGTCCTCTATAATGAATACAGTAACGATACCATTTGAGTGCTGTCGTGTTTAACAACAATCTGAGAGATAAACAGAACTCAGGAAGCTAAATGTAGAGTTCAAAATCAAATGACCAACATTCAAATGACGGCAGGGATGAAATTTTACGAAGCGTTGGCGGGTAAAGGTCACACAAAGGGCACCGAGAAAAAGGTCACTCCGGCCTAGTTTGCGTGTTATACATATGTACATATTACTCTACAGATTAACCAACTGTACATGTTCGTTAAAGGATAGCACCTACCGATATGATTATCAGTGATGTTAAAGCAGCCTGAATTTAGACAGAACTATTTTGGTAGACTTCCATTGTTTACAGCAGATTCCATGTATATACATGTAAAACTGGAGTGCTTTTTCGTCTGACTTTCAGTTTACTATTATAATAACGATGGCATTATACTGTCTTCGGATATCATATGTATATCCTGTGTGAAAAGTCACGACCGGTAGTTTGCATGTATATATATATATATATATATATATATATATATATATATATATATATATATATATATATATATCCCTGTATATATATCCCTGTAGTACACTTTAGATAACAATTATATTTAACTGCTCTAATACATGTATGAGTATGCATTAGACCAGCAGTAGATAGATATATGCATGTAAGCCTAAATGTGTATGTGTAAAAATAAATTAATTTGAATTCGCCTCTTTTCTTACTATAGGCTACCAGTATAGAAAATAAGATAAGTGCTACCGGTGTATATAATTACCGCGCCTCAGGCAAAATATTTTCGTTTTCATCGAACAACAAATCTGCAGAAGCCTTCACATGTGTCTGGTGAGTAGGTTATCTCCCTTTACTGTTTTGTAAATACAACGGTCACATTGCTGAAGAGGTTGACACCTGTTGACCTACATATGTCCCCTGCACTTACTGACGCCTCGCTTAATATGAGGATTATACATATTTGCGTTTCCTATCACTAAGTAACCATTTGTAACTGATATGTTATTTTTATATGGTTGCCACATTGTCCAACGCGCTTCATAGAAAAACAATCTGTAAATAGTCGAGTTCAGTGTAACTGTTGGCAGAGGAATCACAAGAATTTAATGTCCATGGATTGGACGAACGTCTCGTGTGTCTAGGATTGGACCATCGTTTCGCGTGTCTAGGATTAGACCAACGTTTTGTGTGTCTAGGATGGGACCAAAGTTTTGTGTGTCTAGGATTGGACCAACTTTTCGTGTGTCTAAAACTGGACGAGCGTCTTGTGTGTCCAGGCAACGATTCAAAAACAAGCGAATCAGATAACCTTGATTGCCCTATATATCCATAGCACAACCAGCATCTCAGTATATCCATATCACTACCAATCTCTCAGTATAAGCATGTAACAACAGCCTCTGCAAGATGTCCATAATTAGACCATCATATCCAGATCAAACCCGGGTCGGGTCATACCAAAGACTTCAAAAATAGTACTTGTTCCTGCCTCTTTTGGCGCTCAGCACTGAGAGATTAGAGCAAGGAAACAGGACTGGTTGGTCCGGTGTCAGTGTAATGTTACTGGATGGGTGTCATGTCTGGTGTCTTCAGTGATACTTCAGTGGCAGCATTGACTCGCCCTGCCACAATAAGACAAAGTACTAGTATATGTACACAAGCCCAATGACTCCTCGTCGTCATATGACTGATAAATTAAGTTCAACGATAAACCCCAAGCATGTATACATACATATTCCATCATACCCAGCATTTCAATAAACCAGCCCCACAATAAATCAATATGTACAGCATACATCGTCAACCGACAAATGAGCCAAGTGAAATAAACAAGTTATGATGGTAAAGTATCCAGAACCAATCTTATAACACCATTAACATCCAAAAAAATAGAAGAGCGCCGAAACACCGTTGATATATTTCGTTTCCTGTTGCACGCAAGTTAAGCGAAATGGAATTCTCTCCCTCTTTTCCATATATTATTGTCGTTTGTATATGTTGCAGTGGGCCTACCGTTTGAATATATATATTACGCTCAATTCCCACATTCAGATAGCAGCAATTATAGGTTTTAAGATGTTAAGATACAATTGTCATGGCATGTAAATGCCAAGAACCGTAGATAAAGGGAAACAACTCCTACACCCATGATGCCAAAAACAGAATCGAGAGTTATAGGCTTAAACCTTAACGTCATCTCAGTAAAATATTATTGAGTATGACGTAAAACGCTACTCAGATAGCTAAATATCAAAGTTTCAAATGTTGATTGATGTACTAGAAAAAGTTATTGAATCATAGATAGTTGGAGCATTTATTTACTTCAGTGGTGTATAAAATATAAGTGAGGAGATCTGACAGAAACATGTGGGTGGTCATGGGTTTCCACTGAGAGCTCTGCCCGGTTTCCTTCCACCGCAATGGCGGGCGCCGTCGTATAAGTGAAATATGAAAATAAATATAAAACACATAAAGACATGACCATGGAAAGTAAAACGAGGGCAGTAACAACAGTGTGATAGGTGGCAAACCGCGAGGTGAATTGATAAGAGGACGGATTTCACCCGTAATACGTTTTACTGTTTGCTAACTATCACACTGTCGTCTCTGCTCTGGTTTCACTAACAGTTCGTGTAAATGCTTAACAAGTAGAAAAATGAATTACACGCTCACATGAGGCTCAAGAATTTTTCATTAATGGATATGAGACGTCGGTCAGGTCGAACAGTGCATTTACCTATAAACCACCGACCTTCACCAGGCACATGACAAACCCCCTGACTTTAAGCCGCTGCCGAATAAGCGCGAGAGATGGATTGATAATTAGTTTCACGTGGAGCTGTGTGAAACGTTTGACCCATTAGAAATGGCAGCGTTTACTTAGGCAGCATGACGTCCGTTTTCAATTTCGTATCTGGTGATACTTATAATATAAATTTACCTACTTCAAACTCGGTAATTAACCTTAGCCGTGGCTCATGCACCTGGCGCACAGCGTATTTGTTTTTCAATGTTATATGGGTGGAATTCATTGTTTTAACAGCCGAAGAGAGATAACCAGAACAACTCAGCAGACGCATTTGACGTCGTCTGCGGGATACGGGAATATACACGTCCCCCACGTGACCGTGGCTGTCCAATGAAAAGTGGAGTGTTTTGTCAGATGCGGGATATGTATAATCAAGAAATGTCAGCTCTATAAGACTGCCAAGGATATTGTGTTTGGTTTCTGCGGCTTGGTGTTTCAGTCAGGCAGCTCAGGTATTAAATCTGTCACCAACTACCGTGGCAATATATGTTTTTAACATGTGTCGCCATGGTAGTTATAATCAACTTACCCTACAGTCATTTTATGCAAGAGGACCATGATATCAGTGTTGTTTTTCGCTGTTCTAAAGGGCTTATCGTGTGCATGGCATGACTATTGTTCATAATCGTAAAGAACAACAATTATTCCAAGGTTAACATCTGATTGGTGCTATTAACCCATGCTATATCCATTTGGCAATGGACATACCATACATGTTCACCATATGTCAGCAGCCTGCGGATGGTCGTGGGTTTCCCCTGGGGCCCTCCACGTTTTCCTCCCACCGTAATGCTGGCCACCGTCGTATAAGAGAAATATTCGTGAGTTCGGCGTAAAACACCAATCAAATAAATAAGTAAATCAATATCTAAACGTAAAAAACAACCAGTATTCCAAGACGGCTGACATCTGTATAGTGCTGTTGATCCGTGCTATCCACGTGGAGAGTTGCGTACCATTTACATGTATATATTATGATAACAAGGTATTGTGTAGACAATATGTAATCGTAAAGAACAACAACTAGTCCAAGACAGTAACACCTGGATCGTGCCGAACGAGCGTACAGTATTTGCAGCAGTGTATACACTATTCCAGCAAGGAATTGCATATAATCAAAAGAACAACAAGTATTCCAAGACAGTTAACACCTGGATGGCGCTAAATGGGCGTGGTGGTTATATAAACTATATCAGTAAGGTACTGGAGAGATATAAACATGTTCTTCCAAAATAGCCCAGTATATATTGGAACAATTGTGTATTCTGTGCAGGTCTGATTTAACTTCAGGCTGACAACTGTGTGTTTACAAACAAGGCGTCGAGATTTGAGCCAAACTCACTACAAATGTTTTTACATTCACAACAACTTCTGTTGTTTTTTTTGTTTGTTTGTTTGTTTGTTTTTTTCTACGTCCCTAACATCGTTGTCAAGCAAGTGAAAGAAAGAATTGGGCCCAATACAAATGGTAAGAAATTATGAAGCTCTATTCCACAGTATGCTTTCTTTGGAGTTTGAACGTAATACCTTAAAAAACTAATAAAAGTTCTGGTTTCAAGCATGGGTATCTAAAAGTAAGATGGCTGACAAATAGTTGCTGATAGATTTAATACCCTGGGCTTGGTTTATTAGCTTATACTTGTAGTAAGTCATATTTTAAATTTTAAAATTTAGCTAAACTCAGCAACTTAAAAGTATAACAGCAGCAGTTTTAGTCCATATTTAATATACTGGTACACAATTATGTGTTAGGCTAAAAGTTAAATCTGGTATTAAGTCTTTTGAACATCATAACCCTTTTATCAATGTTCTCGGCGCACAGAAAATAAATGTCCGACGTGCAATGCCCTCTTGTGTGGTCTCCCTAAAGACTATTTGCTTTCCACCAATATAACACATGGCAAAGTTCGTCAATAAATTGCCAAAGCTTGGTCGTTTACTCCGGACATTTTGGTGTCTTCTGCCAATAAAACTGTATTGCCGCCATCATGTAACTGAAAATTCTTGAGTAAGGCGTTAAACAATTTAATCAAATAAATAGGCCTAAATAAATAAATCGTTCTCAATTTTGAAAACAGTCTGCCATTGAAAGCTGTATAACGGCTGTTTGGAGCGTTCAGAAGCTAGTGCCTGTACATAATGGCACGGCGACTTCAGAAGGCACAGAAGCGCCATGAATCCCAAGTAGGCATTCCATGTGACAGAAGACATTTTCGTTCTAAATCCATGGATTCTGTTGGATAACAAATGGCGCTTCTACATGACTACCATGTAGAGGTGTATGCCTGATTAGGCCTCTCTCGACAGGAAATATGACTGTTCAGTCTAGGCCTATATATGTTATAATGAAACGGTTGAGATGATTGCATGGTGATATGTGTCATAAAACCATATATGATTACGATAAATACGGCACATCAGTCGTTACGTTAACGGTAGAACTGAAACGGTTGGGCGTACATGTGGCATATATGAATACATATATGTATCATATATGTATCCAACTACTCTGCAGAACAGACGAAATCATGCTGTTTGTCATGGATTTCTCTGGACTTTTAGATCCATGTGCTATATCGTAAGATGAGCGGTTTATCCTTGGTAAAAGATCGTGGCAAGTGTACGAGAAGATAACATGGCTGCAACTTGTACGCTTGACCGCCCAGCAATACATGGAGTGAATCCTAAATTCTAATTTGTTTATTTGATTGTTGTTCAACGCAAGCAACCCAATTTTTCACTTTTGTGATGCCGGTTATTATCATATGAGTCCAGGGAAGAAATCGGAGTGCCCGGGGTAACCCACCGACCTTTGCCAAGCTAGGGACTCACTTCCCTACGTGTGATATGCAGATATGCACACCATACTGCAACACTGTATTGCGTAAACCGCAACATGCACAAGCGTCAGCGGCTGCTTATTGTCACAATTCAGTGACATGAACAGTTTGGGCAGGGGAATCACCTATATGTGTCTTAGCTATAGAAGCAAGGACCTCATAACCACCCTGCAACAGCCGCCAGGTTTGAGCCCAATTGGTCATCGCAATAATGCAGGTACATCAAATATAGAATCCGATTTTCCTTGCGTGTGTGTATATACATACATATAAACTGACGGCCACACAAACAGTTCAAATCAACTTATTTTGGCAAAGCAAAAAACAGGATGACTGAAGTTTAATATAGTGAAAAGAGCAACGAGAAAGAGCAATTAGTTATTGAAAGTCTTGAGTAAGAACGGACAAAGCAGCCCTCAAATCATTTTATAAGTGAACAAAAAGAGCAGGGGTAGAAAAATAGCCATTCCATCTAGGTTAAAAGTGGACAGAGTGTACAAAAAGTTGATTATTTTTAAAATCAGTCAATACCAATTCAAACCACCCCTTGCATAGAAAAGTCAGTCGTCTGATTAGGTGACGTGGGATTCGGTGCCATTCATCTTGAAGAGCGAACGCCAGTTCTTGTCGGTTGGCAGCAAGGTTTGACCGTTGTCTTACTCGACAACCCATGATATCCCAAACGTGTTCTATAGGGGTTCGTTCGCCTCTTTGACGGTAAACTCACTGTCTGCCATCGGCTCGGAACAGTCAGAAGCGGCTTTCATCCGTGAAAACAACACGTTGCCAATCACGTCGCTGGCAACGACGTACAATTCGAGCCCTTCGCAACGTCTGGCGACGATGCTCGGCTATCAACAACTGCCCTTTGAATGGTCGATAGGCCCTAATTCCGTGAGCCATGTGTCTCCTGGACACAGTCTGCCGACTGACCCGGTGACCTAAGGCATTGATTGGCGATGACGTCACTGTCAGGAAGCGGTTCCTCAGGTGTAAGGTGCTCAAGTACCCGTGTTCTCTGGGCGTAGTTACCCTAGGCCTGCCTGTTCTTGGCCGGTCCGATGTCTGCCCTGTCTGTCTGTAACGTTGCATCAAGTTTGACACAGTTACATGAGAGCAGGCGAAGGTCCTTGCAATGTGGACATGGGTGGCTCCCATGGATACCATACCCAGGGCCCTCTTGTATTGTTCTTGAGTCAATCGAGGCATTACTTTGGTGGTGTTTAGTCAGTGTGCAAGCCCAGCACACTGTGTGTATCGTTTTTTATACACTTATTACATATGCAGTTGCGGCCATCACGTGATTTTTCAACTTCCTTTGTTGTCTAAAAACAAATTCTTGTGGGCATGTATGACGTTTGTCGCACATGGGAATATGCTTTGTACAATGTTTTCCTACAATAATTTGGTATTAATTTGCTGAAGAGCTTGGTTAAATTTAACTCACGGAGATACATATATATATATATATATATATATATATATATATATATATATATATATATATATATATATATATATATATGTTCGTATTTTCAATCTCTACACACCTAATGAGTTTGCCAGCAACAACGGCACTGTCTCTATACTCGATACAACGAACTAGCCGGCGATACTGTTCTGGGTAATTATTAAAATGCCTGCAATAAATGTTTCTGCCTGAGATCAGATTTTTATGATTTCTGTAGCGGAAAAACCATTATTTGTTTCTTAATTCTGTATAGGCTTTTGGATGATAATTCTCTATGGCAGTACTACAAACTATCGGCATAATCTTCCGACTCTGTGCCTATACTGAAATATTACAGTATTGTGCGTTGTAATGAAAATGTAATATGGAGAGCTAAGATTAATGAAAACCCACAGAAAATCGAGACATTTTACGACATCTGTGCTTTTTTCACAAAGCTTATGCTAGGAAGTGATATAAATGAAATCATAAGGCCGTGAAAGTAAAGACTGTATTTTGAAGACAACATATAGACCCCTTGGCACAAACGCAGAAAATAGCGGACTAAAGAAAATTTGTTCGTGGGCGTCCTTAAAGAGAAAAAGAAAGGTAGAAAAAATCCAATAATATCGGAGAGATATAAAAAGTTACTTCAGGCGGATTTGTTTTTTGTGGGGAATACCAAATTATATTCTATATCAAGCTCTGCATCTGATGGCATTCGTCTAGAAAATCTGAGACAGGAAATGAATATATACAAGTTGTGCAAGCTGTATTCTTTGTCTTTTCTTTGTATTTAACGCTGTAGTTACACCGCAGTTGACTGGCCCCTAGTATACCAACAAGGTCGCGGGCTCGAATCCAGCACTCGTTCGTTCGAATGCGGCTATTAGGCAAGAAATTTGTCATGTATCTGGTGACGGGCTTCCTGATTTCCTCAATTCAGAGGTCTAAGCCTTTCCTGTCATCATATATATGCCATAAGCTTTGAATACGGCATTAAATACTAAACAAATAAATAAATTCATCCGTTTTGAGACAGCGATGCAAGTAAGAAAATTTCAAAGATACCGACAAAAAACGCCAGATTTCCCACTTTCAGCTCGCTACCGTTTTCAAACGGTCCAAGTTTTATTGAGTTTGGCAGTTTGTCAGGGCAATTTTCGTGGGCACATTGTCATCTATCAGCGGTCCTTTTCGTCTTCAAAACGAAAGGCCCAAGTCGACAAGAACAATATCCTTTACAAAACAATTGCCATTAATCGTGAAGAGCAAATGAGTTATGACTGTAAGCTACCAGTAAAAGAGGAGTGCGTTTTAAGTATTTTTATAAGGCATATATGTGCTATATATGCACGATACATAAGTTTCAGAATACCTATATTCTTATATCAATATTTTGCATCATTCATGGTACATTTGTTCATGTTGATGTCAAAATGGTGCATAATGCTAAACTACATAAACCGATTCAGTTATAAATAAGAGGAATTATACACAAACATCAATAAGATAACCGGAGAACTTGGAGAGTTAACCTGCAACGTTTTATTCACGCCTCATTATGTTGTGCCCTGCACGGAAGTAAAATTAGACAATATACCGACCGTGGTGGCGTAGTGGCTGGAGCGTCTGTCTCGTCAACGATAGGTTAGATCGTGATACAATCCAGAGTCGAATCATATTCAAGACTTTAGCATCTGTAATCTTAACTTAATTTGCACTCTCTTGGCGCTCGGCATAAAGGGGGCAATTTTACTTTGCGAACGGGAGCATGAGAAATGAAATTTTATTTATATATGTGACGATGGTGCACCGGCTTCAGGAGGAAACTAGCACGCCTCTTACACTATATACCAGGCCTCAGCCATTAAATTTGGTATGTTCCTTTTCTTTATTTCAGCTGAAATTTGTTGTACTATAACTTCCCCAGAATTTACGTTTCAAGCAAAATTTTAACCTTGCAAAGTAAGAAACAACAATTTTAAAGATATTGAAATTTTGACTTATGTCTAAGATTGCTTCGTAATCCCAGAGCCTGATTTTCCTGACACGATAGATCGCATCTTGAATCAAGGTATCCACTAGTGAAAAGATTGTTTTTTGTACCCTGGGTACCCAATCCAAGCTTACTGGCCGTGCAGAAAAGGTTCCACGAAATGCTGCAGGTGTGGTTGCACGTGGCACCCCATAGCGAAGTCCATATTCTAGAGATTGCATGGTGATATATTCGATTATTATATTTATAAGTTGAGGATAAGTTGAAGAATGATTGCAGAGATGCTTAATTATTAATTCACACTTATGGTCTAGTGTAGTGCGGGGCATGCACAAAGAAATCTGGTGTGTTTGTGTGAAGTGGAGTTAAACTAGATAATGAGGTTTTGGTCAAGGCATATGTATTACAATTTCTCTTGGCAATCATAATGTATTTCTGCAGAAAGGAATGTTGTTCGCTCGCAGAGATGAGATTAACATTAGCGTCACTTCACAGTTTCTACAAGAACGGTTGTTAACATAGCTTCTGATGGTTGAGCATTGGTGAACTATTTTAACACTTAATCCACTGAGACTATTTTCATCAGCGGAGGTAGCGGTACTAGTCGGTGGCAACGTTAGTGAGCGGGTTTTTCGCGTGATCAGCGCCTGAGCTCGTTCCTGAGATTGAGAACACAGCGGGAATTTCCGTGGATGTGTACCAAACGGATGTCTCTCCGTGAGATCTAATCGATGTTGTCCACTGAGGTCTTTCTTATTCTTCCCTCTCCACACACAGGGCTAAATATCGCCATTTATCCTGGAAAAGCGTTAAGGTCAAATAACTGTGTATTTAAGGGATTATAGAGGTCATTCGCTTGTAGAACCGTAATTTCAGTGTGAAATAAATAATCCACAAGAGACTGACCGCTTAAAACCGGGTTTGTTCGCCTGCAATTAGGTGTGAGTGAGTGCGTGAATGCTTAGGGTTTAATGTCGTACTTGACAATTTTTAGGTCATGTGACGACGAGGGAGCCCTTAGAGTGCATGCAGTGTGCCTCCATGTTACAGAACGGATTTCCACCGCTCATTTATCTAGTGTTGCTTCACTGAGACGCCTTACCCAAGGCAAGTAAGCGGCCTCATCCGAGCCAATATACTGATACAGGTCAACCGGTTGTTGTGCTATCCTCTTAACGCTGAAAGCCAAGTAAGGAAGCTACAACTTCCTCTTTTATGGTCTTAGAGGCGGACGCTCTATCAACTGATCGAACCACCAGGCCGGTCACCCTGCCTGCAATTAGGCGACGGTATTTCACGGATCAGACTGAGTGTATTCTCTGAAGGCAACTTGGTACAATAATTGCCAATTTTCGTGTCTTTCAGTGATGTGTATTTTTTAGCATAGAAAAGCAAACTATCCAGAGAACTATTCGACTTACAGTGGAACGGTACGATTTGTTGTACATATATTATAGCCCTACACTGTACATTGCTGCACCAAGTACGATTTGTCGTACATACATTATAGCCCTACACTGTACATTGCTGCACCAAGTACGATTTGTCGTACATATTTTATTGCCCTACACTGTACATTGTTGCAACAAGTACGATTTGTCGTACATATATTATTGCCCTACACTGTACATTGTTGCACCAAGTGCGATTTGTCGTACACATATTATAGCCTTACACTGTACATTGCTGCACCAAGTACGATTTTGTCGTACATATATTATTGCCCTACACTGTACATTGCTGCACCAAGTACGATTTGCCGTACATATATTATTTCCCTACACTGTATATTGCTGGCAACAAGTACGATTTGTCGTACAGATATTATAGCCCTAGACTGGTCTGCCTGGTATACATGCAGTGTTATGGCCAAGTCTGGTTATGTTAATTGTTTGATCATCTACCTCATTCTGCTAAGATCTATAGCTTGTATGGAGTCCTTGGTATATGGTAACCACTGGTTGATAGACTACATATGATGACTGCTTGGTTGCCATGCCCGACCGGGTTTCTTCGTGTCGTTCCCGTGAGGTAGGACTATAAATACGTCGTTGCAGCTGTCCCCTCTGTAAGGAGAAACATATATATAGTCGTTGTGGGTTAGATATAACGTTGAAGGCCACGTTAATCTTTAAAAATGGAAGAACCAAAAAAAAAACATGACGGAGATGTCTTATGCATCACCATACATTATACACAATTTCAATCCTTAGTTGGCATTCTCTATTTTACATGATTAAAAGCTATAGTGTTATATATATATAGACGTATAACTTCTAACACCCATTTAGAAAAAAGTATATCAGAAACCCCCAAAACATCGAGACCTAGATTAAATTTTTGTAACAATGAAAAAATAACAAAATCATGTATAATTCCCTTCCCTGTTATGATCTATATAGCTCTCAAAAAGGAGCTCACGCAGCATAAGCTATTCTGATTTTTTTTTTCCAACTTGTAATCAGTCAGATTGATTTTTCATTAGCGGTTAAACAAAATTATACACCACCACCAGATGGTTAAGATGAAACAATGTGTTAGATGAAATAAGTCAAACACAATCGCAATGACTATCGGTATACATGCAATAAACATGGCAATAAAGCAATAATTTATTTGCACAGACTATTATAGTATTGCTGCAACAAGATGTTTGAATGTTCCAGTGTGGTCTAGACTGCCTGCTAGGCCTACATTCAGTCCTTCTGAATTGTCTGTACGGTGCAGATATAAAGCCATATACTGGTAGTCCTCCTGAATATGATACTTCCACCCCGCCCCCACTTCCTGAATACGTAGGATAGGGTCAATCTACCACTGACTACCAATCAAATATCAAATGCTGGGATGTCTCAAGGGCAAAATGAGCTCTGAGACCGATTAGCATTGAACACTGTGATCTTCTATTCCCTTCTGGCACATGTATTACTACTAAAAAATCGACTTACAGTCCTCAACCAGACTTTTCGTCAATACATGTAAGCGATGGCCTATTATATCCACAATATAATATCTATTATTCAGGCCATGGATCCAAAGTACGACGCAAAACCCAAGTCCATGCACAATATCGCTATATCTTATTATAGCGTACGTAGTTCAGTCCAGTAGATCTCTTGAGTCGGTAAGAAGACTTTTGCTATTGTTCCATAGATGAACTTCGTTAACAGCATTAGACAGACACACTTTAACCCGATACCTTCAGATTCTATAACAGCTGAATCTTCTCAAAATTTAAATAATGAAGGAGTCTCAAGAAGTTCTACAGCTTCGTTTACATACATTCCAATGATTGTTAGGCGACGGTTGTACTATATCACTATCACCCAAAACCGCCTACCTTCTAGAATGCATGAACCTTAAATTTTTTCTCGGGCCAACAAATTGCACGGATAATGTTCACATCTGTTACGAACCACCATAAAATTTCTGTCTGTTTTGTTGTGGTCAACGGTTCCCACCGCTTTTGGTTTCTTTGTTGTGCAATGATGATATAGGTTTACATGAACACTATTTACTTTTAAAAATTAAAGCGTATACTGCTTTGTTTAATCGCATTTGAATGACTGGAAATCAAATCATACAACGTACCTTGACTTTCAACAAGCCTGATGCTGGCCTACGTGTGCCGTGTTCTATACAAACGCATAATGGTCGGTTTATAACGAGTCTATAGGAACTATACCATTGTGGCCATACGCTATTCATCCAACAATGCGGTTCGTGATTATAATGAATTAAGAACTTGATCTACATTCAATTAACCTGTTTCTCAGGAGACTTTCAAATTGATCGTTTATCAGTAAGAACTTTCCATGGTCCAGAAACCAGCTATACCTGCATGCATTAAGCTCTCCTTATTTCCAGAATACATTTATCGCTGCAACTATCTAACCTATAGCTGTACACACAAGTTGGACTTTGTATAGCATAGAGCGATGGAGCCAAGCTGAGAAGCCTAATGCTCTGTGTGACCGACGAGTAATTCAGTCTGTGAATTAAAGCAAATTATTGAATATTTTGTGAATTATTTCAGTACATGAATGTCTATTTGTTTTGGATAAATGGGGCCTGTCCAGTGGATTAAACGCGCCCACAGAGCTGTTTCAGATGTGTGCTAGACTATATTATGTCTGTTCCATTATAATACTGGACAGGACATATATATCGTACTTCAGTGACTTTAGAGTTCGTTGTGTATGGAGTAAAAACCATAAGACATAAACATATGAGCCTGCCATCGAGATTTATACTCCCTTAACGGGAATGCTTTTTCCCAGCGATTGATGACCACAAAACCAACGGAAGGACAACATACAGTTCCTACAAACCATATATATCATGTGTAGCATAAAATACAAATCATCGTGTCATCAACATATAAGCGTCAGGGCACCAAACGGATACTTTCAAAAGCTATAAATCATACTAAGCCTGTTTAACTGAAAAGTTTTTTTCCACGGCCATTGTTTTTCGTTCTTTTTTGGTCCAAGTAGTATAGGTTTATGTATATTTTTACGACTATATTATGCTGACAAGTGACTAGATTTCAGGGTCAGTCAGGCGATAATCGGATTATAGTATTCCGCTGAGAAGTCTACGGGGTGTCCTAATCCCTTGCGTAGGCATAGGTGGAATGAATTAATTTCGAATCGTAGTCATTAGTGGAGGACAAAGGTGGAAGACCAGCGGTATTCAATGACCCTTGGACTGCGCGAACGGTCGCGCGACTGCGCGAATGGTCACGCGACTGCTTATTGTCACCAAGGCCCTCGCTTCAAGGAACCTCGCTTCACTTCCGTATGATGGTTGATGTAGCTTCATGGGTGGAAGAACCGGAAATTAAGTAAGAAAACTAAGTAAACCATCGCCATTTGATGATGACCGCTTACTCAAAGTAAGCAAGCAAATATACACAATGAATTGAGTACACTTTGAAGTTTCACCTTTTATAAACCCAATGCAACGAAATTGTGCCTCTAAATACCTTTATTTAAGAAATCATATTCTCTAACATCTATATATTCCGCAATTCATGGACAATGTCCTAACTGGGTACATTCAAAATCAATCTAAAAACACCACTCTCTAAGAAATCGTGTCAATTTGTGTCACCTGTTGCCAAAGAGAAATGCCTGCAGAATGAACCAAAAAACAATCTTTCAGAAACCATGCGCGTACACAAGCTTTGTCCTGTCCTATTCATTTCTTAAAACCATACCCATAGTGATTAATGATCCTGCAAAGCATTTCCCATTTATTATATTAACAACTCGTGGAAAAGATGTGTCCATGGACACACTACACAAATGGATCTGATTTCTAAAAAAAAAAACAAAAAAAAAACAAATGCATGATCGATTATATCGAATTATTGCAAGACATGTAAAGGGATATCGATGTATGCAACATTGGAAGTTATCGAAATATTCGAACGAAACATGCCAATATACTTCTATCCTGCTTATCTGATCGAAGAAGATCGAGTCCTGCCAAACGACATATCAATTTCCGATAAATCCTACATCCAAACAATCATGATCCAAGCCTTCCGTGTATAATTACTCCCCTCTTTCAAAAACAAGTAATTACATGCAGTCTACTGCTAATGTGCTTGTCTGTCCAGTTTACATTGGAACATTTACGCTCATTTTATTTATTCGATTGTTGTTTTTTCCATACTCATGAAATTTTTTTTATTTATTTGATGTTTTTTTTTCGCCGTAATTAAAAATACCCCTCACACATATATATATATATATATATATATATATATATATATATATATATATATATATATATATATATATATATATATATATATATTACTCAGTGAAGCAGCACTAGATAAAAGAGCGGTGGAAATCCGTCCTGCTACAAGGAGGTACATTACACGTACATGCACCCTAAGGACTCCTTCGTCGTCATATGATTGAAAAATGTTGAGTACGACGTTAAACCCCAAGCACTCACTCACTCACTCACGTATTCTGGCTGTATTTATCTATAGTGCCCTAATGGTTAGAGCGTGCGCCTCGTATTCGGGAGACTGGGGATCAAACCCGGTTCAGGTAACAACAAAGACTTTAAAACTGGCACTTGTTGTTGCCTCGCTTGGCGCTCAGCACTTAGAGGTTAGATGAAGGAAACAGGATGGGTTGGCGCCAGTGTTAGTATAATGTGACTGGTTCGGTGGCATGTCTGGTGTCTTCGACATGGTATATACTTCAGTGGCGGCAACATCTTTGCGGGTTGGACTCACTGTGCTGCAAAAATACACTTATCTATTGGCCAACACATGTGTTTGACAGAGATTTTAGTCGGTACATATAATCAAGAACATTGTTACCCTTCTTATATGTTGTTGGTTAGTCCTGTACTTCTCTCGGCACCTTCTCTCCGGTATTTTGATGTCACTATATACGTATAATGCAACTATCGGAGAGAAGGTGTTGTCGAGTATGACTGACTCTTGGTCACTTTTATAGGTGGAAGAGGCCTACGGTAGTTCCCAATGAACACCATCGCCTATTAGGTCGTGGTCGAATCTTCCCAACATGAGGTCTCCCTTTCACCTGTCCCATGCAGCAGAACAGGTACATCAATCGCACATACACATGCAACTATAGAACATCTCAAAATATAGATTATGATAGTAATATTGTCCAGGAGACCGGCCTTTCTACATTCTACAAATCAGCTGTGAGGCGTTTCTTCAAATGGAGAGTTATTCGTATAAGAGTTCATGAAAAATGTGCTTTGTATATCAAAAATGTATGTATTTGTTGTTATCACTGACATGTTTGCGGGTTTTCTGTCTTTTTTGAACAAGCAAACAAAGAGGTTTTCTGCCATTAAATTATTTAAGAATTAAGAATAACATCGATACAAAGGGCCAATTAAACTATAATGCTGAGCTTCAGTCTGGGTTCTTGAATTATAACATACAGGTTTGTCGGTTCTTAATTCATTCTCAACTGTTTATTGATTTCAGTCTAATTCACTATAAGGAGTCTTTATTCAACAATACCCGGCCAGGGGTTTACACAGCGATCAGTCTAAGTCGATCTATCCTTAGAACCATGTACCATACGTTCAATAGACAGAGTTTGCTCAAATTCAGCCGGATCTTTGCCAATACAGCAAAGATCACCGGCAGAGCCTATGTATACACAAGCAGTTATATTGAAGGTCTATGTAAGCATTATTCGGTATCTAAATATACCCATACGCCTTCACTTCTCCACGCGGAGATTGATCTCTTTGACCCAGACTTCATTGGCTTGATCTGCACAGGACTCGGTCCGTCTCGATCCGACCGATCACTGCTTCATTCGGACCGACATGAAGCTGGGACCACCCACGCAAAAGCTCATCAAACAGCTTAATCAATTTCCTAGGAAATGTGTGGTTGAATTAGCCCATAATCGGATTGGAATTAGATTGGCGTCTCGGAATTTCCTTCTCCGCCTCCCATGCCAATAAATTCTGATATTTGGATGCAATTTTGTCCCAGTTTATCTTTATTTCACTTAGTTTTCTTGCAAACCACAATTTTAAAATCATTGCCATTTTAGCCTCAATGCCAGCGGGACATATTGGCCTCAATAGCCTCGGAACAAATCGAAGCGGAATTCTACAGCTGATTCTAAAATGGCCTGCGCTAAGTGGGAACTAAAATTGACACAGCATTATAGTTATCATGTCAGATACGTTTAAGTAAAATGCTATACCGAATTCATCGTGGGCGGTTATTAATGATTATAAACATTTAAATTAAGATAGAACTCTTGTCTAAGGCCTATAGTTTTAGTCATTCGAAACAAATGAAAAGGTCTCCTAAAAAAAAAAGATACTAACCAGTTTCCTCAAACATCGATAGTTATATTGATCTCAGTCGTCGTTTCCTGTTGTGAATCTCAAGAAGCATTCTAATTTAATACCCATCGACAGATGCATTCCGGGCTTTCCAAAGGCTGACAGTGGTGACGTTAAATACATCCAGAAGAGCCTCTATCTCGATTGTAGCATCAGATAATTGTTATTAGAGTTGATAATCGTACCTCGAAGGTATTACTATGACGACTGACTTCCAATGAGCACAGCTTCCCCCGCGCACATGGCTTTATTTACATTGTCCACTAGGCGTACCTGATTCGATGATATTTGACCTCTACATTATGCCCTCCAATCAGAATGCAGGATGTTACAGGGCATGCGCAGTGAAATCGATTTCCTTCTGTCGTGGCACGCGAGAGAAGAGGGGAAGTGGCGAGTGTCTGCAGTGAAAAGCCGTGGGTGTTCAAGGGAAATGACCAGAGTGTGAATCGGATCGACGTGCCGCTGAACGCGTGTAGAGTAGTAGTTGTGTTTGCCGATTATCAGACATGGTGAAACAAAGGCTAACCGAAGCCATGGTGACCTGGGGACTCCTTCAACTGATGCTGGTGCTGGCTCTCTGGACTGCTCCATCACAGACCAAAAAGGTAGACTACCTGTCAAAATATTTCGTTTTTTTACCTTGTTCCTCTATCTGCAGTATTTGTGAAATTTTAAAAAAATTAAGACAAAACTAAATTGCCTTCCTTGATACTCGCATTAAGGCAGTCTGACAAGATGTTAACTCAAGAATGTTGTATCCATTTCATAAGCAAAATGCATTTATGAATCTCAAACTATGAAATTTTGTTCTCATTGACCCAAAAGTTCGCATATAACTCCTGTGGCAGCTTAGCTACGTCCATGTAGTTTTTATTGTGTGTTTAAAGAGGTTCTGTCTTCATTAAGGGCTAGTTTCAAGAGAGTGCAAAAGAAATGAAGGAATCTTGCAGCTAGGCTTACATGTACATACATGCAACATATGTATAAGGCTTAGATTTTCTATAGCATGGTGAAACTGAATTTAAAATTACACTTAGGCTACATAATGAAATTTTTGGAAATTTAAATGAAGTGCAAGCCTTGCACTTGGCTCCCATTTCTCCTGTTTTATTCCATCAAGTGATATTTTTTGTTCGTGTGTTATTTTAAACTTTAATTGTGTGTTACTTTCAACATTATTTTTTTTTCTTATTTTGTCTAGTTTAGATAAATTCTTGTGTGTTTGTGCAGCTACAGATACGGCCAAAGGATTATATTTAGTTGAGAATGGTTGATTGAGTAAAACAAACTATACGTAGTACCGGTACATCAAATCTCTACAACACTTTGTTCAGAATACAGTTTTAATTGCCTGGTGAGGAAAAGAGTGGGCTGTCTAGTTACTAAGTTGCCAGGCAGCTCCTCATATTTGACACGACAGGAAACAAGGAATCTGATGTCATTATAGTGCTTATTTCATGTTAAAACATGTCACATGGTAGTTGGAAGTGGTATGATATGCATCGCAGCCTCATGGACAGTTTCATGGAAAATGAGACTAAACTACATGTATATCATTTTAGCATTCTTATCTGTTTAAAGCAACCCCTTTAAGAGTAAGCCTGACATGTGACATCATCTACCCATGCATTCATGTTGGTATGTTATTAAAGACCTACATGCACAGCCTAGCCTAACACTGGACAGTTCTTCTGTATCACTCTATCCACAAAATAAAAGCAGAATGCTGAATTCTGAAAGGGGTAAACTATAGAGACTGAAAGTGGCACAGTATTATAGTTATCATGGAAGAACATATACAAAACTAAACCAAATGTGCATAAATAAAGTGTCTGACATAAAGTTTGCAAAAAAGTAGGCCTATACATGTACCTGTTTTTTTTTTAAATTGTGATGTTGCATAACCAAGATATTGCAGTTTAAAGTAAGTAGAATCAAAAGCCACCATGTTATCAGTTTTACTCTTTCTACTGAGGTGCATGTTATCTCTATAAGCGAAGTTGGCAGCTGTTTCCGCTGACGTCACCTGAACACTGTTTTGCCTTGTATGTTGGGTATGGATGATGGACGCCATGTTTCTGGTGGCAAGGTGCATCCCATGGCCTCATTAGAATTCCAGATTAAAACTTGATTTATAGAGCTATGAAGCACATCAGAAAAAAATGGCTGTGCAGTTTAGGCCTGTTTCCACCTCTTCTCCAAAATAATTATCTGTTGTCTTTTCTTTTAAACAAGAGTAATTTATATATAACATATCACCACTCTCAAGTATTTCACATAAAATTTTTATTTAAAAGTATGTTTTACCTGGAATTTTGAGTTTCCCCATATTGTTTTCAGTTGAAATTTTTCAAACTTTTTTATCCTGTCATGCACTTGTTAATTTCACCTTTTTTGTGTAAGAGGTGAGGAGATGCTTGATCAAGGAGCAAGGAGATTTGGCCCACAGACTGATCTGGCTTTAAATACTGTACTTGTAAATGTTGTGCAGAGGCCTGTCTGGTTAAATACTTATGCCTTACCACGTATAATTAGGGAATTAAGTTGTGCAATAACCCACAAGGCTGTGTGATCCATAAGGTAATCTACTTGTGTTAAGCACACCATATAATTCTTTCCTTTTTCATTTAACACAGTAAATTTTTATAACAGAATTTATGATATAATACTGAATAATTTATACTGATAAGCAGATGAGCCTATTTGTACATGTTCATGTATGTACCCTTTAAGAAGAAGAAACTATATGAACCTATGGGAAGATAATTGTACTTGAACTGAAGGGCATTCAGATTTATTTAAAGCTACTTAATCAGCTTTTCTTGGCCGTTCATTTTTTTTTTTTATATCAGAATTAATCTGCACTATGTTGCTTCAAAATTCAGATCTTTCTCAGTACAATTATATCTTCAATTACATGTGTAATAAGAATCTTAATTTGTTGGATGTAAGTGCTGTAAACTCTGCAGAATACTGCCGTTCAAAATAGCATCAGAGATGGCCCAAAAAGAAAACAAGACAAGAAGAGGAATCTTAAGCAATTTTGTCAGATATATATTGGACAAGTTTGAGCAATGTGTCATGTAAAAGACTTGACAGAAATAAATGAGGTTTCCATTGCTGAGAGTTGTCATTATTCCTCAGAGTGAATCATTACAATCCGATCTGTATATTCCCATGGAGTGGGCTGGAGCCTGAGGATAATAGGAAGGGTGAACCTGATGCATGGGATAATTGACCAGATTTGCTATCCCCACCTCCATTGTTACCTCTTTTTATTTTATGATGCATCTTTTTATTATTGCACAAGTACACCTGACGCTGATGAAGTCTTGCAGTTGTTTAAGGCTTGTCTGTTGTTAATTATAATAAAAAATGAGAAAGGGACAGTGTGGTTCCAGTACGAATCTTCAGATACACCTTACCTTAAGAGTTTTCCATTATAGGGCTATCAATGGGAAGAGTGAACGTGAAGTTGCAGGTTCAAACCCATCTCAGGGTTTGGCTGCAGCTCCAAGTCAGGAGATTTTGTAAGCCACCAGTCAAGATATGGGACATCTGTCTGGTTTCCTGAACTCCTAAACCTGTTAAACTGGTGAAAATATCTTGAATACAGTGTAAAACATCAATCAAGTAAATAGTCATTTGCTATTGACATGCCAGTGTGAGGTATCTAAGGTTAATGTTGTGATGTGAAAAAAAATGCTTTACATTGTGTAGATATGAATATAATATTTCTTAGCTCACGGCTTTGTATATAACATCAACATTATTTATTTTCAACCATACTGATGCCACATTTTACTGTGGTTTCATACATTTTTTATTAACAATTGTTTTATAGCTAATGCCTTTCTTTCACTAGGATGTAAATGAACAAGGACACTGTGAAGCAAATCCAAGTGAAATTTGCTACAGAAAGGTTTGAACCATTCTTCATGTAATGTAGAGCTATTTATGCACAAGTATGGGATTTGGTGGGTATTCAACATGATCGGTCACCTTTAAGTCTACAAAGATTGGCCCCTGAGCCATACCACTTGTCAAAATGTCCTATTTTGATAAATTTTGTGTGCATGTTTATACTGTTTGACCTCAGATCAAGGATGAAGACCAGCTGGGTGATCAGTACATGTGTTTGTTTGTTTGTTTGTTTAATGATTGGGATTGGTCTTTGGTTTCTGTGCTCAGATCAAGTTTGAAAACTGTGTATATTTACCATTGGAGGTATGAATTGGTTTGGTTATTTTCTGAATTGGTCTGTTACCAGTATATTGGAATATTGGAATATTGATAATCTTGATGACAGACAAATAGACATTAAAAATTAGCTTCTGACAAAATTTGCCAAAGATGAGTTGGTGGGTGGGTGGTGGGGGGGGGGCAGTGGTCACCAGATTTATATAGATCTACGTTCACCTTAAAATCAACATGAATTGATATAAAATTTAGTACTGCGCTACTTTTAGGACTTTGTACTCTCAGACTGACCTTATCTACAGATATGTCACACCACTTGTCTACCACTGGCTTTAGACCCATCTTTCTTTGAAACGTTAACAATGTTGACCTCTTCTAGTCAAGTGTTGCGAGACTTCATTTCCTAAATATGTTTTTAAAGAGTGTAGAGAGGTCAGTATTTTGTGCACAGTACGCTGTTGTTCCATGCGTTACAGGGGGTTCAGACAGTGCATGACTACATCATCATTAGATTACTGCCAAGAGTTTCGCACATCTTGTTGACATAGCAACAGAAACTTGTGATTAAATCTGGAATGTCACTAAGCTAGAGCAAAACCCATGTCCTTGCCTCTCGCAGTTTTAAACAGAATGTTATATCTAAGAGCCGGTCAAATTTCTTCCTATTTTGTTAACCTCTTTGATGAAGCTGGCACAGGGGGTGGGCATCCGGAAAGGGAAATTAAATTAACTTGTGTTCTTGTAACAACACATAAAGGTCAAATCATGAAACACGCAACTATGAAAATGAATTAATCTTTGTGAAGGAATAAGTGCGTTTTGGAGTAGACATTGGTTGCCCCATTTTTCCATTATATTCCACTTATCCTGCAGGCTGAACAGGTTTGCTAGATAAAATACAGAGAACAGACTCCTTAGTTAACTCAACTATTGCCTCCAAGACACGTTGACCATTGCTCCCAAGATAGACAAACACTCACCCGTAAAACACTTACTGTTGCCCCCAAAACACTTACTATTGCCCCCAAAACACTTACTATTGCCCCAAAACATTTACTTTTGCCCCCCCCAAACACACTGACAAATGCCCCCAAAACCACACTCACCATTACCCCAAAACACAATGACCATTGTGCCCAAGACACTGACCATTCCCCCCAAGACAGACTAGTTATTGCTCCAAAGCACAATGACCATTGTGCCCAAGACACTGACCATTGCCCCCCAAGACCAGACTAGCTATTGCTCCAAACCACACTGATCCGTGGCCTAAAACTGACTGATCGTTGCCCCGAAACATGATGACGTATGCCCACCAAGTACTGATGATTGCCCCTAAACACACTGACAATAGACTTCAGAATAATACACAGATAATTGCAAATAGATGTCTCTCCATGTGGAAAAATAGAGAAATAAAGTTTCACAATGTAAGCATATTTCCGTTAGAGCAATTAGAAGCTATTGTCATATAAATCTGGGCTCAGATATATAAAATATATTCTCATTAACATGTGCAGAACTTTATTTGATTTGAACATTGTCAGTGATACATTAATAAGTACATATGTGTAAGTAACTTTTTGTTTACTTACATCCAAGGTCCAACCCTAGTGAAAATGCTCAGTAATTCCTGACTGCCTTCACCTTTTGACTTTACCTTTACCTTTTAAACATTCGTGACTTTTCAATTGAAATAATTTTTTTGTGTGTGAATGGTGATTTGGGTTGAAAGTCACGCAGAAAGTTGGCTTACCTAAGCACCCAACTGGTTGCAATCAGCATAAACAGACATTAAAATGCATTGTCATGGCTCTCTTTCAACATTGCATGATATTCTCATTTTCGTTGGCTTGATGTGGTAATGAGCAATGCATGCAGTTCAGGTGCTTTCACGGAGGGAGTTAACCTGTGATACGTCGTTAACCTGTGATACATCATTAACTTTGCACTGGTTGGATATTATAAGGTGGCAAGTCATTAACCCTTCTGCAAGCCCACTCACTGGAAAATGGTTGTATATCAAAATGTGCACTTTACAAATCAAGCCCTTGATGTTGTTCTGGTACTAAATCATTTTCTTTAAAATGTCCCATATTATAAGCATTTTTATGTATATAGGCCAGATAGTGCTTAATCTTGAGATGAGTGCCTTATTTCGTGGATTGGATAATGAAATATACATGAATATTCAATTAATATTTCATGCACCTCATTCTAATACTGGTAGATAATTTCTGTCCATTCTAGATTGTGTGATCAGGCAATCTGGGTAAATGCCTGTATGCTTTGATTGCACTATCCCTGATCAACCCCAAGCAGGTGCAATCAGTGTGTACCACATCTGAATCTGGAACTACATGCATGTCATCTTAAATTAGAGCAGATTGTAGTGTGACCAGCACTTACGTTCTGCAGAGAAATTAATGATTGTACGACTTACCAGCCCAATCTGTGTCATGGGTTAGATGAGCAGCTGGGTTAATGGGTATATGAGGGATTATTGAGGCAACAGTTTTTGTCATTCTTTCAGTCATTGTTCTTTTCCAAGGTGATGTCTATGTTACCCTATTCTTCTAATTTGAACCTTCACGTCTTCTCTCCAATTCAATGGCTTATTTATGTTTATTTATTTTCTGAAAATTTAGAAATTTAAATTTATTTTATAGGCACATCTTTTTTAAAAGTTGCAATCTACAGAATCAGACACTGTATGTTAGGTAGTAAATGTAGTTTCATGTTTGAAAGAAAGCTGAGTGTTTATTTTCATAGTGCAAATATTATAGGCAGCATTTCTGATAGTCTGCTGCTCAAGAAACTCTAGGTCATATTCACACATACATTTCCACAGGCTGCCTATCTCCTTATCTAAAATAAAGTCGGGCTGATTTCCAATTTTTGATATTGGGAGATAAAATAAAAGAAGAGTTAAAACTGTACAAATTCTTTAAATCTGAAAATTGTTGTGAACTATGAAATCATCTATATGATATTGTGATCTGTGTCTTGAGAGCTGAGAAAACTGTAAAATAAATGTTAAATACATTTCCATTCAAAAGTGTGAACAAACGTTGTTCCCAAAGTATTCTGTAATTAGAGTAACTTTATTTCATGGGGAATTTTATTTTCAAGAACTTACAAAGACCTGCATTTTCATGGAGAAATAGCGGCATGAAGTTTTAATTGAAGATTATTTTTATTTCCCTTTACAGGTGAGCCCAAGGTTTAAGGACTACAGTATTTGCTCAATGAGGAAGCTGACAGATCTGACTAAGACTCTGAGAGAGGATCGAGACTTCTGGTTCCACCTGCTCACCCCCATGCTTACAGTGAGAGTGTCCGGGAGTCCAGAGAACAGACGGGTGCAAGAGGTAAGTCTTCCTTCTTTTGTGTATTTATATGTTTTATACTTAATAAAAAAAAATTCCACAAAGACAGGCAAATAACTGACATTCTTCCAGTAGGCTATCATCCTACCTTCGGAACAAACCTCATAACACCTTTCTAAGAAACTCCAGAATCTGGCAAAAGAAGCAACTTCATCATGGATGAAATTTTAGGTCAAGCATATTACAGTAAAAACTGCCAGTACTGTTGCCAGGATGTTGTTCTCAGTCGTAATGTGTTAGCTTTCACTTTCTTGGTTTTGTGTGCATTTGTCAAGCTGTCCAAACTGTAAGAAAAAAGGATTGCCTATAAACCTGCAGGAGACTGATGATTGCCTGACATTTATAGTCTGCTACAATTTCAGCACTCTGGTTTGGGATAATTAAACTTGGACAGCATTGAAGTACCACTGCAAAATTCGGCACGCAGGAGTTTAACATCAAATTTTTTTTATTTGTATTTCAATACCACAGAAATTGGTTCATCATTTAAATTAAGGCTTTTTTTATTTTTTACAAGGTTCTTGTTAGTTTAAGTGACTGACTAGGAAATACAAAAACTATTATAGATGGATTTAAAAATGTTTGGACTATACATGAACTCTCAATTTTTTGTGCATTGGATTAATTATTTTCAAAAAAATCTAGTGGCCAAGTGGATTAAGAAGCAGTTGTAAGCATCCACTTGAGGCTCAACTCTAACAGGGTGAGATTCATGCAGGATCTCTGACCTGTGTCTCAGGGTAAATGGGAATATTCTGAGTGTTCAGAGTCAAACTAGTTTTCTGTGTCCGTTTTTTTAGTTCCTCTAGATCCTATGATTAGAGATAAGAGTGGTCTATTCTTGAATTCAGACCCTGGCTTTGTCTTCCCTTCAGCAGATCAACTTTAGTTGTGATAAAGGCTCAAATGCTGTTGTTTTGGATGCTGCTTTTTATCAGTGGCTTTGTCAGATACTATAAAGTACTTATTGTTTGCTGGAATTTATTTTCACACATTTACTTCAAAAATGCGTTGGCGGGAATTAATTTTCATGTGTTTACTCAAGGGGATATGGGATAAAAATCTTGAAACTTTAATTTTCTTAGTTATGACATGGCCGAAATTACTCAAGCACGTCAAGCAGGTATTATCAAGGGGTGGCTTTAATCATCTTTAGTTTCCTGCATTTAGATTAAAACAATGTAGGATGTTCACTATGTGAGAATATTACTTTTGCACCTACAGTGAGCAGTATTCAGAGAAGTGTCCCTTGGTTTCGCACCTTTGATGAGTACTTTTAATCAACTGGCAAAGTGGCCTTTCACCTTTTGAGCAGTTCAATGCAAACGTATAAATTCACCATTATTGGAACCAGTCATACATTCTTGATTAACGCATTCAAGTAACACAACTAGTTTTGGGTTTTCAAATGGCCTTTGAGTTGTACACAGGTCACAGTTTGTTAGAAGGTCTCTCCTAATAGATAGGAGAGACACAGCCAATGGGATAGCGTGTATCAAACATTCATTGGAAGCAGTCAAGTGTTGGTATCAAGTTTTTTCTCACTGAAGATTGCTCTAAACTGAGTATGAATGAGCTTCTGGTTTGTTTTATACCCACCTAGGTTGTATATATTTAAAGCCTAATTTTTCCTCCTGCTGTTTAGCTGGCCTGAAGAGGAGTGGGCTGGCTCTTATCCCATCTCTGAGATTTGCTTCATTCGTTCTACCGCTTGTAATATATGATTCAGTATTGGAATTTTTTTACACTGGAATTATTTTTGGCAGTATATTATTAATGGCAAATCCACGAGCATTAGTTCCATGCAAAAATTAAGTATTTCACAGTATCTGAATCAGCTGTACAATTACTCAAGGTATGATAAGGTTTATTTACATCTACTATATCATTTATTTATATATTTAATTAATGTGTTTGATTTTTGATTTATTTGACTCAAGAATACTGTACTATGACATTTAGCTCCAGTTATGAGTTTGTTTCTCGAGATGGTCAATAGATGAATCAATTACATTGTCAGTCAGCATTGCTGAATTTATAAATACAGTGCACATACAACTGACCTGAACAGTATTAAGCCAGATTAGCATCCCACAAGCTAGAACTCTCTTGCAAATCATGAGAACTTTCCCCAGGTCAGGTATATTTTTGTCTTCTATCGATTTTTCAAGAAATCAACCTTGTTATTTTGAATGTTCTGCATGTACAGTTGAATGGCCTTAGTCCAAGGCCTTTAATTTCACTGTCTTCTTTATTCTTACACCTCTATTAGAAGAATACGAAATTAAAACTGAGAGAGCACATGTCATTTTCAGACTCTGTGATCAGATTTGTTGAGGTTGTGGATGCACATTTGACACTGAAACCTGCTCTATATTTGTAGCAGGACAGGAAAATAGAAATTACTGGAAGTTATAGATGTGCATGTAGTACCTCAACATAACGATGTTTATCTAATTTGTTTGAGTTAGTGATATTAACATAGCCATTGCTTCAGTTTGCTTCATAATGCCATATTGTTTCGTTCAGATTTTGAAACAGTGACCTTGACTTGTTGCTGAAATTTCGTGACTGCTGTCAATAAAACAAACCTCAAGATGAAACTCTTCAAGTGCTCTCTTTACAATGGCTAGATTTCTCCTGAATGGCCCATCCCATCAGAGCTATTGTTGCCAAGCGTTTTTTTTTCCAATCTGCGTGGGTGTCAGCCTTTATCTCTTCAATCCTCGAAAGATTTAGGGAAAAACACTTTTGCATGCAACTTAGAGAAGGATTTTTCCGGAATTGTTGAAGGTTTTCCTTTGCAATTACAGACTTTTATTTCCTGCTGAAGGAAGCTGCTGTCCAAACAACTGGATGTTGATTTGTTTCCTTAAGAACGCTGTCTGTTTCACTAGTGTACATGTATCGACTGATACCTGCCAACCATTATTGAAATGGAAAATGAGTACATGATGTTTGTCAGAGATTATCTATGATTACTGTCCAAAGGTCTGATGAAATTTGTCAGTAATTTAGGGTATTTGCGCCTCCTTAAGGCTTTAAGCTCCGATATCTGTGCGCACACTGTCGTTTAGAACTGATTTTGTCAGCTTACAGATTTATAAAGTATTGATTTGACACCTCTTGATGGAATATAAAGACGTCTCATTCTTGGCATTCTTCCTGAGCTTAGTTCTTAACTGGCAACAAGTACTACGTTTAACATTTATTCACCCTGAAGAAAATCCTTGTCCTTCAGCGTTTTATTTGTCTACAAGAGAAATTACTCCAGCATGCACAGATGCTTTATGTGCTTTATCACAAATCCTCCACCAGGATACTTCACCTATTGTCATATTGAATTGCAGGTGCTTATTAGTGACAACCATGAAGTGTTCATGCTTACAGAAAAACCTTTCGTGTTTCAACATGTTTTTTTCATATCCACTTTCATCTTCATTGTTTTTTTCATGATTTTTTTTCCCAGTTTTAGTATCTGGACAGCCAAGATTTTCAGACATTTCCCATAAAGTATTGAATACATCTGTAAATACATTTACCAGATACAAACAGTTGTCTTCGTTAAACAGGAGATATTAAAAGCAATTTTGAACATACATGTAGATGTATAGAAAACAAGTATACATAACCATCTGACTGACAGTGTTAAAGATTGGTTTATTGTTGTCCACTGCCATGAAAGTTGTGAGGGGACATGAAAATGCTTTCCTTGTGTCTATTCTCCTAACAATTTTAAATCCAACAGATTCATTTTTGCAGCATGCCTTGAGGTCACTTAGAAGAGTTTTGGTATTGATTTTCATGACTATAATGGAATATGACTGTCTTCTTGGATTTCCTTGCAGGCACACATCCTTTTGACCAAGATATCCTAAACAGTTTTCAACAAATCAAATACATGTACCTTGCTAAGAAGTCCCAGAATGTTGGCGAAAAGGTCTGTATTGGCCAATGAGAGAGCTAGGCACAGTTTATGTGTTAACATCTACATGCAAACTCAATTAGTTTCATAGGTCTAAGAATACACACGCTTCATGTTACTGCATAAGAGAGAAAATCTTGCACCATTCACATATGCTTAAGTGCTTCCTCAGGATTCGTTCAGCAGGATAATTGTTTTATAATCATGTTGAATTGCACATGAAAATTGGTGACAAGTACACGTTATGAACTCATTTAGAAACACTTTCATGTTTCAACATGTTCTTTCACATCCACTTTCAGCTTCATTATTGTTTTATATTGATCATTGATTGGGCACACAGTGACATTTGCATGATGTACCTTTTTCCATTTAATACCTTGTTTATTTTATTTACACGAATACAGAATTTTGAACCCACAGTTTGTACTGTAACAGTGAGATAGTTACTTTTATGGTCAGATATGTACATGTTTACTTGTAATTATGCACCAAATGCATTGTTTGTGGGATCAGAGGAAAGGAGATCATTGCTTGGTGAAAATAAGCCATCAGCGATGCTTATGTGGCGGGTGTGTTTGTTGAAGACCAGTTGTCTTCCCCAATATTATCTGCATATATCACATGTCACATGTGGTAAGTTTGTCTAGAACTTGCCAAAGGCTGGTAGTTTATGCTGAGAGCTCTGATTTCATCCACCCACAGAACTGTCCACCATCATTTAAGTGAAAAATTCCTGAGTCTGTGGCATTTAACAAGAGTCAGATAAAGAAATTAGGAGGTCATCATTTTGTCTTCAGTATGTTTTGTCCAAGTTTAAGTGAATAAGAAGATCCAAAAGTGCTATGTACAGTTGTATATGTACATGTGCTTTCTTTAGCTATTTTTAGACGAAATGTTTTTCACCAAGGAGTCCTATTGGTAGCTGTGACTTCTGCATTTGGCATTCATGCAGGAACAGTTTATTTTTGGCACAAATCCTGTTACAAGAATACCGGAAAGCTTTTAATAGTAACAATTAAATTAGAGAAATCACGGGCACAATCAGGATGGGAGTGTATGTATGAGTGCTGATGAAAGATAAGAAAATCTCCATGTCTGAGAATTATGCTAGATGATTGGGTATGGCTGCCTGTGGTGGTCAGTCTAACGTGACTGCTAACCAGGTAATGACTAGATACCCTGGGGGACATGGCAATCTGTGGAAATGTTAAGACTAGCCTTACTAATTACCCACAGTCGTCCAGCCTCCTCCACTTTCCCTATTGATTTGCGTTGGTCATATTTGGTCAGAAAGCTGACAACACAATTAGTTATAACTCTTGATTCCTGGAGTGACGGGGAACAGCTTTTGCCCTGGAACTGTAGGCTTTTGACTGGCATCATCATTAGATGACCTATCAAGTCCAGACCCTCTTAACCAGTTCGCAGAGAGAAGAGCGAATGGGTATTAGCAGGTTCTGATTACTTCTAAACTTCTAAGTCTTCATGACTGTTACAGATTCTTACTCAAATAACCCATTACAAAAGTTACATAATGAGGTTTACAGATTTTGGTCTGCTTCGGATAGCGAGTTCCTATTCCTCTCGGCTCCACGCAGTATACTACTCTATGGATTCTGATTAACTGAAATAGTAAGCACATGAAGGAATCAAATAAGCTATATGTACAGAGTGTTGCTAACTCTCAAATGTATAAAAAGTGAATTCTGGTGCAAATTTTTTGTTCAACAATAAACCATCATTCTTCCATCACTAATCATCTTTATCCTGAACTTCTGTTCAGTACAGCGTAGGAAGTTTATAAAGATCTCATTCATCGTTTAACTAAGAGGCACTCTATTGTGGATTGTTCCAGATTATTTCATAGAGGTCTTAGGAGAAAAAGTAGTTTATTTTTTTTTTTTTTAGCCATATGAGACATTCAGTAGATCTTCCAAGCTTGTTTCAAAGTACGGTGTAATTGAATTGTTTACAATCACTGAAAACAGTTGAAGGCTTATGAAAGCATTGATCAAGAATGCTGACATATACCTAGTGTGCATGTGGATGGCAGTTTTAATGTTTTAAAGAAGTGGAGTAATGGAGCTACATTACAGACATATTCTAATGTAGATAATTTGTACTGTACGTAGGTGGACAGCTAGAACGGTGACCAGATGCCAGCTTATCAGCTTAGGAATCTGTGAAGTAAATCAACTATATCAGCGTAGACCATTATTGTGTCTGGTCTCCGACGCAGACATAATAGAACATGAAGCAGGGGCCCATACCCCCAATCTTGGCCTTCTGTCAAAAGTGCAGAATTGCCAATGTCCGTTTATTGCCAGGAGCCTCTATCCATGGAATTAAGGATCAATTTCTACTTCAAAACAAGGCAATTATTGCATTGGGCGGGAGAAAATGGTCTGTCACTGCTGTGATGTCCGTGCTAGGAGGATGTTTAGTGAGCACATTAGGACAAGGGTATATAGAACTGGCCCGATGGCCTGTTGATTGTCAGTTCGGGACTAGGCACTGAGGTATAATCCCGTCTGCGAGGGTTCAGATGCCACTATAATACAACTCTGAGAATGACACAGTTGCCATTGGTCACCTAATAATATGATGATTAAGGCACGTATAAAAGCTGGCTGGGATATCACCAATTTATTCATATGACTTATGCCAGCTATAGACTTCTCCACAGGTGCTAGCTTATGTACATGTAGCATTTTATTCCGGATTTTTGTACACTTAGCATTTTGTCCCAGATTTGTGGACATAAAGCATTTTGTCCTGGGTTTATGTACTTACATCACTTTGTCTTAAATTTTATGTACAGTTATGTATGTGTATCATTTTGTCTGTGTTTGATTCACATGTATCATTTTATCCTGCATTTATGCACCATTCTACTGTGGTATAGTGATCAGGTTTGGCAAACAGAATTAGGAACACAACACACTGACTGAATTCTAAGCTCTAATTTTGCTTGTTATAAAAGTACCTTATAAAAATTTAAACCACTTGTGAAAAGTAAACTTTATTCAATATTCGCCTCTGAATAAAGTTGATAAGTGAACCTCAGAGGGCCTTTCAAGGCTTTAACTAGAGTCAGTATACAATAGCGAACATCCTTATCTTAAATCTTATCAATTATAGTAATGTAATATACAGGCAGCTAAGTTGCTTTGACCCTTGCATGTTAATTGCACAAAGGAGTGGCTTGTACGGCCTGAGCGTGTGGTAATAAAGTGGTCATCATATCAGAGACACATGTAAAAGCTGGACCAACACCCACCCACTAGCAGCTCACATAGCACTACAGGCACCTACTACAGGCTATCACAGACAGAAATGCAGAAGTAAAAAATCAATACATGGTATGAAGCCTGCGGTTTGGCTTTCTATTGTAATGTTGATCCACATCATGATTGCTATGAACACAGAAACAGGCATTTGTGTGTTCAGCCTCTAGTAACTTTATCATCTTCAGTATTAATGATCAGGCTTTAATTGTTCCATGTTTTTTTTTTTCTCCTTTCTCATTTTGCCCCGCAAGTCCATTGCTGTTTGATCGCAGACTTCGCCTTTGTTATAGCCATCAGTTGTTTTTGTGCAAGACACATGAACATGTCAAGTTTTTAATGGTCTCAGACTGGAAGAGACAGGTGTTAATGTTGGAGAAATTATCGGTCGATGTTCATTTGCTGCTAGTTGTGGTCATTGTTCTGCGTTTTCTGTGATTGTGCTGTGTATTTTGTATTTCCGTAGTTAGGTGAATCCACTACAAGTCAGCTGTGATGACCGCTTTTACACTGAAGAATTGCTCTTCTGTTATGTTGTCAGAATACCATGACAAAACATCCAAAATCCTTTGAAAAGGCAAAGACTTGTGCACCTTGTTCTGGAAAAGACAGTGTTCTAAGTAATGCAGGCACAAGATCATCACTTTACATCTACACATTCACTGTAGCTTGCTCATTTATCATTATCTATTAGAGGGCGGCCTTTTTTCTGTGGCTTTATCTTGAAGATTTTGTGAAGATTTGTCAGGAAATTTGTAGCTCCAATCCTGTGGGTGAGGCACATATTTACAGACAGAGTTCGCTGTGAATGAATCAGCTGGTGCGTTGTCCCTCGTAGAAGATTGTAGAAGAAGGTCTAATTCAATCCGGCATACGTAGTGGACACCTCTGTTATCACAAATCACTATGGACACTGAATACTGAATTGAAAGAGAGGGAGAAACTGACCAGACCTTTAACTCCCTGGGATGTTGGTTTCTCTCTTGTCATTCAAGTCCTCGCACCATCTGGATAGGTGCTTTTTTTAGCAGCATATTAATCTGAGCAATGTTTTAGAGGAATAATACACTTTATATATTGTGCATAAATGTTTGGTCCAGATGTACATGTAATACTATTTGACTACATGTACATTGACAATAGAAATATTTGAAATATTGTGATAAAACGAATGAAAATTCAGATACCTGATATACTTAATGCTTACTGTATCATTATGGTGTCTTCACATCTTGAAAATGTTGGGCTGAGTAATTCATTTTCTATGTATTATGATGCATGTAGTATGGCTTCTCTAAGTTCTGGAAATGCAGATTCACGGTCACAGCATGAAAGATTGGCCACCTTACAGAGAGTTCACTGAAATTCTATCAGCTCTTACCAAATTATGATTCATTACGACATTTTCCCATAATTGCCATTCTGTTGGTCTAACTACTGTATGATATTCTCCCTTTTGTTTGGTGGCATTCTTCATTATCATGTACAGGAAATTTACCAGTGTGATACATCATGTGTTGAAGTGGTTCTTTGTAGTGACCGGCTCACCACTCTCGCACACTGCCCTTAAAGCTTGAGGCTTCACTCGATGTGTTTGAAATGTCCATATAGAACAATCTACTCACAGCATTGTCCCCGGCTTGATAAATTGAAGGCTATAGTTGAACAATAACTGATACTGTGCTAATTTCAGTCCAGAAAAGTCATGCTAGTCATAAGACAGCTGCCTTGCTTTCCAGCTAAGTTCCAGCTCCCGCAGTCAGGAAGCGATCTTAGACTTAAGTTAAAATTTTAAATCACTTTAAAAGTGTTATTTCTCACCTAACAAGTTCAAAGTATTTCTTGACAGTGTGAATTCTGGGTAAGTTGTTTTAAAACAAATTACAGCTGAAATAGCAAAAAGGAACATACTCTGTTTGATGATTGAAATTTTGAATTAAGTCTAAGATCTTCATGATCCCTGGGACCAGAAGGATACCTGTCTAGTCAACATCTGATTTTTGCAGTGAATAACCTACCAGTATTTTTCTTCTCTTCTGAATAAAAATGATTGATTGTTTATTTCTGTAAAGAAAAAACAATGTATGGTTAGCAAGTTCACCATGGTTGTCATTTAGAGGATAAGACAGCAAATAATGACTGGAACTGCATGCAGTTATATGGGTTCCATACAGGCAGTTAAGGCTCTGTTCTGTACAAACAGCTTTTAGCGTCCACCTTCTAAAACTTTCCACTTTCTCCACAACAGACCGTTCAGATCTATCAGTTCTGTGCTCTCTGAACGAGTGAATTGCATGTACCTTGTTGAAACAAGATCTCATATTGTCAAAGAAAACAAAATTATTTCAGCAATATCCAGAATCACGATCTCGCACAAATGAACCATAGTGTCCATACTTAAGTCCTAAGTGAATTTGGTAAGAATGTGGAGTAGATTGGATTTGAACCCACACTTCTAGCAATGGTAGTCCGGTGCCTAATAATTTTATGGTAGCTGAAGAAAAACAGGAGAACAAAGATTGGCAGGAATAAACTGGATTTGAACCTGTGACTGTGGGACGATGTTCATTGGGACTATGGTGAAAGACTCCCAAATAGCAGTGCTGGGCCACATGTATAGAGAGATTGGTCATTTGATCGAATGCGCTTGTGGCCAGACAGAATTAGAATACACGCCCTGTAGCCAGCACTTTACTGTGAACGGGTTTCATGCAGTCTAGCACAAAGCTCCTGTGTTATTAGAATGGGAGGTTTTGTCAATTTTTGTTTGTATGTATGCTGTGGGGTACAAAAACCATTCTAACACATTTGTAATCCTGAAGGAGTACTAGACTGTATATTTATTTTAACACTTTAAGCAGTTTTTAGATTTAACCTACTTTTTATCTAATTTCATTGGTCAGTTACAGCACAACTTGCATACCAAACGAGTCTTTTAGGTGCAATGATCCACCTAAAACTTGCAAGTGAAATTTCACCCAAAGATCATGAGCCATTTTACGAAAAAAGATGTTTTAAGCTTAACAATGAAATTCAAAATGGCTGCTAAATCATGTTACGGCTGTCTTGTTTTTCCAAAATTCAGCCACAGATCATCACATGACCGAAACGACCGATAGTGAGCATTCCACATTTCTCATCCGATTTGCATAAAATTTTTGATTCTGATACCCAGTTCTCATGTACATGCATATCAGTTTTCATGCAATCAGCAGTTCTGGAGAAGTTTTTTATTTAGATTTCCAATATGGCTGAAAAGTAGTTCACAGGTGGGTGAAGTTTTATACTCCAGCAGGTAGTCCAAGGGTTTTGGTAATAAACAGGTGTGGATAGCTCTTAGCATTATCACACTATAATTACGTCACACCAAATTGCAATGTTAGTTCAGGGCTTGTCCCGGTAGAGGGTGCTTTAAATGTAAACATTGAAAGTAGTCCCTGTTTTTAGAGGATGCAAATACTAACCACCCTACACGGAAAAAAATGGGATGCCTCTGTATCACTTGGGTAAGGGGCATAGGTATATGATAAGTGGTGTTACATGCATAATGAGGTGACAGTAAGGCCGCCTCCTATGGTCAAGCAACTGGGCATCGGACATGACATTGGAGCTGAATGCTGTTACCATCACAAACAGAACTACGTGTATTTATTTATTTATCTTTATTGATTGGTGTTTCATGCCATACTGAGGAATGTTTCACTTATACAACAACGGTCAGCATTATGGTGGGAGGAAACTGGGCAGCCAACATGCGTGTAGTAACAGTATTTGTTTTTACATTTTTAGTAAAATGAGAAGAAATATGATTTTTTTTTTAATTTTTGAAGTATTTCATCAGTTTCACATCTTTCAACAGTCATAATTAATATTTGCAGTCTTTTCTTTTAAATTTACACATTTACAAGACTTTCATTAGTTTAATGTCAAAACATGAAAACTTTTTTTTTCAAAATTTAATGGAAAAAGAAGAAAATAAAAGTAGTTATTTGTTCAATCATTCGGATTGAAATTCTGACATTTCATTTATGTGAATTATAGGGAATTACTGTTCTGAGAAAATCCGTATTTTATGTATGTTGTGAGATAATGTGCCATGAATGTCTTATAAAATCAAGCTGTACATGTATGTTATTGCCTAATATTAACCATTCAGAACTAAATGTTTTCTGTTCATTGGAACTATGATGTGTTACGCCTTTTGCCAGTGTGTTCCTCACTAGAACTGTCCTTGGCTTTACAGAACTGTGATGATTATATGGAGAGCTCCAGCCCAGTCGTGCCGAAAACAGATTTAAACTAAATCATGACATATTACATGAAAGTTAAAAGCTGTAAAACATTTACGTACATGTTGATAATGTAGTATTGATCACAGGTTCTTTATGTACAATTTGTCTTATTGTGTACTGAGGCAGACCTATTGTCACCAAGTGGATTTACTCTCGGCAAGATGCCGTCAACGTTGAGAGAGAAAAACACAAAGCCAACAATGAAATGCTGAGACGAACACCCACAAATATCCCCATAGTTGTGTTGTTATGAATGATGAATGATAGGTTTGGTTATTGAGAGCAGATATACCATTAAGTGTCCTGGCATTGCACTGACTAATGAACAGTTGGTCTGTCTCTAGAAGAGACTGATGGTAGACATTGGGAAATGATGGAATGTGTCCTGTATAACGGACACTGTCTAATGATAGTTTGGCAACCATATGATCTGACCCATTACACCTCTCTCCTTATGGATCTATTGTGGCTGACCAACCAACCAACCAAAGCCTTATAACGGACCCATGCAATGTACAGTGCAACACCAGCAGTGACCTATCCAACAGTCAACCTGATCCACCTACATCAACTCTTGTCTTGAATTCACCAGGTTTTGATACCGGAAGTCATTAGAACCAACCCTCCCCACAGGTTACATCTTAATGTGCATGCGAATTGTTTCGCAAACATGAAAGCTATTACCATGGTGGGTTTGGATGTTAATGTACACGGCCTAATGGCCATGCATTAGTGATAAGGTGAGAGACAGTAGGGAGTATTTGATGTCCAGCAATGAGATCAGTATGTGGTTCTTACTCTTTGTCACGACGGCGTCAGCATTAGTCCATTTCTGTCTCTGCCAGGTAAACATTTTATGGTGAGAAACCGATACAGAATATGAGTAATGTCCTGACCCTAAAGCCCTCCTCAACACTGCCAGTGTAAAACTCAGTATTATTTAAAACGTGAACAGAATGGATTTAGAATCACCAAGTAAAGAGACCATCTTAACATTTGACAGGGATTTTTTACTAATCTGCATTGTTTCTTTGTTCTCTTCATGAAAATAACCTCATCATCATCATTACCACATGTTGTTTTACAGGAAGTTGTATTTCAACATGTAAAGGAAAAGAAGTAAAGGAAATGAAAGCCAATTTTAGTCAGTTATATTCAGTTTTAATTTTCCACCAGGAATTGGGAAAATTACATGTATACCACTGTGTTATTACAGTACTGGCAGTACTTGAGTTCCGAAGATCTATTTTTATGACTCCATGAATGTACAGTATTGATGGTTCTGCTCTGTGGACTAATCAACCTGAGGTATCACATGGAATTCCATAGACCTTTGCCTGTAGGATGAAATCTGAATCTTGATTCCTATGTGCATTGAAAATTGGACAAAGCCTCCTCATTATAAATGGAAATGTTATCCAATTTGAGGAGTGTTTTTTAAGTCATCAAGTTTTTCTCTCCTCTCACTCTCTCATATTTCTTCCACATCATAAGAGGTGCTGTAGTGTTTTACCTGTATCTCATGAAAGACGAGATTTATAGCTGCTTTTGCCTCTTCAATGATTTCTCTTGCACTTACATTGCTTATGTGCTGAGGACCGTAATGGCCATGGAGTTGTGTGACACTCAAGCGCTGAGGATTCTCCCTCATTCTTCCGAACCTGACAGATGTCACACTTAAGTATTTGCTCTTTTCACGTCCAACTAGACTCTACTTAACGTTCTAATGGCTTTGTCTAGTGCTGTAAAGTGATCAGTCTGTGTTTGACAGTTTGGAGAAGGAATGGACAATAATGAGAACTTTTCACGAAGTGGCCTGTCAAAAGTCACATCCGCCGATGGGGATACATGGTATTTAAACATGCTATTGCTGGAACAGAATGGGAAATGAGAAACAACGTTGACATTTAGGTGTCAAAATTGGTAAAGCATATACAGGGTTGTCCATCCTGAAATACAGATATCCTCAGTTTAACAAGTTGAAAATCTCCATAAATTAAAATCTTTTATAAATCTTAAAATGTCAAAATTTTATTCTTTTACATACATTTAGCGCACAGCCTCCAAGTCTGAAAATTTTTTTTTTTACATCTATCTACTTGTAAATATATATATAGTCTCATGGTTTGACTTCCTTAAATTCCCTAGTTGTTTCCAGCAATAGAGAATAATTTGAAAGGCTTAGTGGGATTAGTCTTCAGTGTCAGAACCCACAGAATAGTGCTTATAACACTAGTGAATTATTAAACTCTGAATACTTTTGATTACTAGAACCAGGTCAAGTTAACTTTCCCAGTATTACTAAGTATCTTATTGTGTGGAACAAGTTTTATCAGGACTCTAACTGTGTGGCTTGCATTCTGTTGGATATCAGCTCTTTGGTAATCTTTTCGCTGGCTGGTTGGTGGGCGGGACAGAGGGTTCTTCCAGTTTAATTCACACCCACTAGCTGTCACAACCCGCCCACTACCTTTCTTTTGTTTGTATTCGATTCGATTCCATGTTCCTGTCTGTTAGCAATGGAGGATGAACTCTTCTCTTCAGTACACACAAGTGCCATTCTCTTTGAACATAACAAGATCAATTGTCACTCATTAGGAACTGCTCCATTTTCATTGTACAAGATAAGCATAGTTCATTACCTGTCACTTGTGAATGTTTCTTTGTGTACAGATATTAACAGTTATCCTAAATGCCAGGACTAGGAATCAGATGGGGGATGTATTTTAAAATGGTGCATCTTTTCTTCAGTTTTCCTCCTTTGATGACCAGTGATTCTCTCTTGTTACAATTATGGAGAAAGAAAAATGTGGTCTTTTTCAAGCATTTTACTTCTAACACAGTTTCAAGTAATCTTTCTAGTGTATACAGTAAAATTTCTTCCAGCAGTAAAACTCTTTTTGTTTTGTTTTTTTCACATTCTTACCGATATTAATTGTGGATTTATTGGCATTTGCTACTAAATATTTGTATTAAACAGAGAAGTGTTTGCTAAAGCAAATATGTCAACTTTTTGACATTAGCCATGTAGTTAACAAGGGGTCTTGTAAGATGACATCATCTTTCGCAAATCTAGAAAAATTGCATATATATATTTTTTTTAATCCTTCCACTTCTTAAAACATGTGACCAGCTCATGCTGGCATCCTCTACGTGGGAAGGTTTTCCAGCAACCTGTGAATTGTCATGGGTTTCCCCGGGGCTCTGGCCGGTTTCCTCCCACCATAATGCTGGCCGCCGTAGTATAAGTGAAATATTCTTGAGTACGGCGTAAAACACCGATCAGATAAATAAAATAAATCAAATAGAGCCTGTGATAATCAGGTAACCATGACCTAAGTTGTGACCATGAATGATCGTCTTTATAGGGGTGGCCCTAATTCATCTGGTAGTCCAATCGTGAAACAACTCCGGAACACTTAAAGTTTTGTAACATTATACAGTCATTTGGCTCTATTCATGGTGAGACAGAGATAACCGGTAGAGGTCAGCTGTCAGCTGTCCAACTCAGAATGTTAATTTGTCTACAGCACCCATGTGGATCTAATCAGATCTTTATCCAATCTGACCTCGAATGCTCTGGGCAGTTCTATCTTTCTCTCTCTCTCTCTCTCTCTCTCTCTATATATATATATATATATATATATATCTCTCTCTCTCTCTCTCTCTCTCTCTCTCTCTCTATATATATATATATATATATATATATATATATATATATATATATATATACACGCGCGAGAGTATACAGAGTAGTTGTGCAGATGTTGATAATATAGTAAGACATGTATTAAAAGAAACATGATCGTTTGTGTGAAAGAATTTAAGTTTAAGGAACTTAATGTTTAGTCTTTTTGGTAAAATTGAGGGTGAAGATGAGGTTGTATCAGCCGAAATGTTGGACCAGCCTGTGGTCAGTGACCAGATATATATATATATATATATATATATATATATATATATATATATATATATATATACATAGATTGTTAATGATGTCAGAATAGGTGTTGGGGAAAGAGCAGTGGAGGGCAGAGTGGATTAATGGGCGTTAAGTCGGTATTTACACCAAACTAGTTGTCACTCTCATTCACACCAGGCACCACTTTTGGAAATTCTTCAGTATTAAAGATTTATATTATTCCTTTGATAGCTATGTTTCATGAATCTTTAAAAATTTATGCCTGTCTTTATGGACTGTTCAGAATGGCAATACATGTATATCCTTACAAGACTCTCTAATAAAGTTATGTAGCTAACAAGAGACATGTACATGCTATAGTAAAAATGTTTTTTGACTTTGTTATTTTCCATCATTATTAACTTGAGAATAGATTTTGCCATTAAACCGTGTATTTCTTCATGCTAAAGTTGAGCAAGTATATGTCTTGACTGACTTTGTACAAGCATTACAGCATCCTGATTCATGTAGAGCTGTCACCTGTGAATTAGGCTGTTAAAGTGTTGATGTATTTGGCATGTATTTTTGGATTGTCTAGCCAGATAAATCTATAAACTGCAGGTGAGTTTATAAGGGTTCATACGTGATGGCCTCCTAGTGTCGCCAGCCAGCTGGTGGAATATGGGAATTCAATTTGTCATACTTAGTAGCTAATCCAAACAGGGTGAGGAGGAAGTGAAGTGGATCATAGGAACCTGTTCTAATACAGGTACACATTTAGGGTCAGCTGAAATACCATGCAAACGAAGCATACAAAGATCATTACAGAATCTAAATTTAGTCTCGAAAAATATAAAACAACAACTGTCTCGGATGCGTGGGGGGTGAAAGATGAGGGAGGAAAATATGATAAGGTGAATGTGATGCATTGACCCCAGAACTGATGAAACAGTATTGGCATCATTTTGAATGAGCCGAACTATTGATTAGTGATAGCTGTAAAAGTTCGATGTTTACTGGAGCCGGTATGATCTCATTCATCACGGCTGGAAGGAGTGGTTAGATTACAACCTTAGTGAATTAGTCTGTGGCATTGGAGTGTAAAAAAACTAAAATTTGATTGGACAAAATTGATAACATTTGTGGTCAGGATTCGTTTGTGGTGCATAGAGGTGTGCTAGTAAAAGGTGACGTCAGAAACACATGTTTTTCACCAACTCGCTATTGTGTTACAATTGAGAAACGTAGTCTTCATTTGGTATTGATCTGGCACTATTTTTGCTCACATATCTTACTGCACAGTTTGAACACCACATCAAAGCGATTCACAGCCCCTGTTTATGTCACAGCTGACAGAGTAAGACTGGTATCTCTCACACAAACCCAACAGCACAGGTGTGACAGCCCTCGTCGTCAGGGAGATATAATTACTCCTACTTTGTCCTTTAGTTGGATTAGGTTAACAATCAGCCAATGAGAATTAGACTCATGTTGAATTCTCTATCAGTATAAATGGTTGAGTGTCAAGATGATACACTTCTTTTTATGCTATACTCAAGAATATTTCTCTTATACAACAGCGGCCATCATTATGGTCGGAGGAAGCCACTCTCTTTTTATAATAAGATGCATGATAACAACATGTGAGTGTGAACAACACTCTTACAAACAATGTGTCCCCCAAATTTTTCACCCAGTTGTCGTTGCATACATAATTTGCATATTTGCAGGAAATGTGGAGATTACACCACTCAGTTGTTTGTGGGGCTTTGGTGACAACAAGCCCTTAACAGTCAGCACAGTTACACTATTTTTGTAGTCCTTTGCGCAGCCCAGCATCCATTAATGACCTCTTGTCTTCCACCATCATATGTACATAATCATCATATGTTGGAAAGTTTGTCAGTTACATGCCAAAGATCAGTTCCTGCGTAAAATCCCCTAAAATAACGTGAGGTATTTGGTTTCTTTCACATTCAGGCAACTATATGCTATATGTATGCACTTGAAGTATTGATACACTAGCCAACACCATTTTGTGCAGTTTTCAAAAATCTGTTTTCGGTGCTTATTCTCTTCATCATTTTTTACTCCAGTCACTGAGAAATACGTTCTTTTATGAAGCAACAAGGTATATGTCCTAAAATTTTTGAAATGATTAAGGTGCTCATTTTACTGTAACTCTTAAAGTGCTGCTCTGGTCAGAATACAAATTGCTTAGAAATACAAATTGCGTAGAAATATTACAGTGATATGAAAGAAATCATTTGGAGTAAGCCTAACACAGGATTTTGATGAATAACACTATTTAACCCATATAACTGAAGATTCCTTGAAAAACAAAATCTTTGGCTGTGTCCATAAAATTTTCCTGATGTGACGTGATAATATTTCCTGTATGACATTGAATTAGATAGATCTGATGTTGTGTAAGGCATTTATGCTGGGATGACGTCAAGAGCATTTGAAAGGGCAGCGTCATTTGTGGATATACATCAGCGATTGACAACGTCATGTGTTGTGGGTGATGTCACACCAGGCAGCGTTAAAGGGACAGAAATATTTTGTTTCCTTATGCTCTGCCGAAACGTACAATATCAGTTTTAATTTGTTGCAGAATTTTCACAATTTAGGAAGGCAATTCAGACTATCCCAGTCTTTACCAATTCACCTTGCTTTTAAGACACAGAAGTTTTGACACCAAAGTAGCTCTGTAAGAGTTGTCTACTATTCATCTTTAGAAAGATGGTTGAAGGTTTACCTGGAAAGTACATGTTGGATGATGTTTTTTTCTGGAAAATGCAAGTTTCCACAAAAAAGAAATATTTTATTACTTTTTAATGGACTCCCAAAATGCTGTTTGTTTGTTTTGTTTTTTTTGTGTTTTTTTTTTTCAATTTTTAAAGCAGATACAATATGCCCTTTCTTGTTTTTTATGCACAGCCTTGTTTTTCTTTGCAGCACATCACAAGCGTGCTATCTAACCCTGACCTTCAGACAAGATGGGTGATTGAGAAGGACACATTCACAGACCAAACCCCTGAAGGGCCTAAAGAATTCACCAACATTGTTGCTTCCCAGAACCCCCAATCCCCAAAAGTCTTAGTTCTGGCTTGCCACTTTGACTCCAAATTCTTCCGAAACATGGAGTTTATTGGTGCCACAGATTCTGCTGTCCCTTGTGCCATGCTGCTTGACATTGCTGTGAGACTAGATGGGCTTTTGCAGAAGGTAAGTTGTGACATTTCCTCGGGGATTAGGTTGGTTTGTTGGCAGTTGACAGATGGCTTGTAATTGGGATAGCCTGGGCAAACAACTGAGCGCCCACAAAGCATGTACAGATCATTGTTCAAGTGATGTGCAATGGTACACATTCGTAACAACTGCCTCAAATGTGAGCCCTCGTATGAAGGATCTGTGTTACAGAGATCAGCAGACAATCAGAAGTCACAGAAAATCTGCTTATATGCAACTTTTCTACACATCCATTTGCTTTTGGAACTTCATTTAAGGGTAAAGATTCAGATTACTGGTAATTATGGGATGATTATATGTAGGTAATCCTATCTTTGTAGTACAAACTCGGCACACTGTCTTCGGAGCATAATGAAATATTAACTAGCCCAGCATTAAGCAAAGAGAAATAAGTGAGTGGTTGATTGTGCATGTGTTTCAGTCGAATAAGCATGCAAATGAACACACATTTACATGAACATGTACCTGAATTCTATGATCTCATTTATATTTGGCTGCTTACAAAATCTGTGCATGCCATGTGAATTTATTCATACGCTGGCCATTTAATATGCAAACACACAGTAGTTCAAATATGTATTCATGTGATAATTGACAACCTGTTCTGGTTTTAGTGTCAGATTTGGCGATCATCTGAATGTATGAGTCTGATCGTCTGAATATGAAACTAAAAGCCACCTTGCTCCGAACTGGATACAACTCAGGCCCTCATGCACATGAACATGCTATGAAAATAACAGTTTGTGAATTTTGAATCAAATGAAGATTTAGGTTGTTTTGGGACAAATTTCTACATTGATTAGTGGCTTATTTGTGGCATACATTGCCCTAAATTTCCCAAAGTGAGATCAATAACCTTGTTTTTCTGGATTTGAATCCATGTAGGTGTATGACCAGAATGCTAGGCTTATCTGTATTGTGGTGGGGCTTCAGTTCTTTGTCTGACCAGTGAACCCAACCAAGGCCATTATTAAAAATAGATTTGCTGGGGGTAGTCTGACCAACACTCCCATAAAGGACCCTACTCTAAAGTTTTTATTGGGTTTTTTATTTCTTCAATAGTAAAGTTAATTTCTGTAGATCCCTATTTATATAAGCCAGAATACAAAAAAAGGAAACAGATGCCCCTAACGACCAAACCTAAATTTCTGATAGGATTGAGTTACAACAACAAGGAATACTTTAAGGATGGCCACATCAGATTGTAACGTCCTCCTGAAACAAAAATAAAATCCCCTGATGGCGCCAAGGCAGAAAGGTTCTGATAACATGTTGCCTCACTCAGGGCTGGTTGAGACACTTAAAGTGCAGTGTACTGACTTATGTCATTCGCTATTAATACTCCAAAATGTGTTTGGCACCAAGTAAAATATTGTATTTTCCTGAATTTTCTTCCTCTTATCTTTTGTTTTCTTGTTGTACATTTCAACTCAATGTTTTTGTTTTTTATATTCATTGCTCCCAGAAAAAGAATGCAGACGTCAGCCTTCAGTTGGTGTTTTTTGATGGTGAGGAAGCATTTAGAGACTGGACTGCCACCGACTCTCTGTATGGCTCGAGACATTTAGCCCAGCAGTGGAAGACTAGAGATGCCAATGGCAGTAGCCGACTAGATAGTATTGTGAGTTTTACAACTAGCCATTTCAGCTTTGTTCGTCTACTTCCTTTATGGCCTGCTGTCATTTAGTTTGAAGATAATGTGCAAACACCCTGAAAGCCTCTCAAGGGAAAAGCTGACAAAAGTCACGTTTTTCTTAACTCTTCTGCTCAACTCTCTTTTGCCAATCAATGTATAGCTTACACATAGCCATATGCTGAATAATGAGCAAGCTGTTATTTTTTGTTATGTTGCTTCTGTGAGTGGGTGAAATGACCTTATGTGGGTTATGTGCCTGGCATCAGGTAGAGATGTACAAGATATGTGTGTATATGATGGTGACGATTTTAGCCTTAACAGCTCTGTAATGCTTTTCTGTGTCATATAGAGATCTGTGTCCTGATAAAACACAATATGTTATAACACAATAATCAACGTACAGAAACTGATTACATTTAGTACCCAAGTCCTCCCATGTTTTCTCTTATAATTAAGTGGTATAAACTTCAAAATCTGTATTATCAGTCATTGATTTAGCTGATGTTTTAATCAAAGCAAAAATTAAAAAATAAACTTTAAGATCGTTTTTCAGATTTGAATTCAAGTCAGAGCTGGCTTTGTGAAATCGGCTTTTTGTGCCTAATAAACCACTAGACTTACAATTGCATCCAGCTTTAGCTCAATCAGGATAAATAATCGTATTGGTCAAGAGAAGCAAGCCAACAAGAACCCTCAAGCCCACATATGAAAGTTTCCAAAATACCCAAAGATATTTTACATGTATTTAACATTTATACTTGGTATTCTAATTGCAGGAAGCTCTCATTTTGCTAGACCTTATTGGAGCTGATAAAATGAAGTTTTGGGACTTCTTTCCTGATAGCACATCCAAATTATTTCAAAAGTTTAAAAAGATAGGTGAGTTAAATTTCGTCTTTATTTGTCTTGTTGACTATTTCTGTATACAACAGATATTTGTACATTTCATTGTGTAAAGTACAACAGGTCTAAAATTTCATATCAGTAATATTCAGTAATATCTTAAAATGTTTCTTTTGGTGTAGAAATTTATACGTTTCCAGTGGGGTTTTCATACTTCCTTCAAAACCTTAAAGCAGCTTTTCAAAGGTCAAAGAACTTTCAACACCTGGCAAAATAAGCAACAAATTTTAGGTTATTTGATTTTGTTAGCATATTCAGCATTTGGTGTCAGCAGCATTATACATGCATGTCCTTCAGTAGGAAAATGGCTATCTTTGTTTCTTACCGTAAGCACAGTTATAGAACTAAAGGCTTACTGGTTTTGCTGTGACTATTACCGTTGCTTTTCATCATTCACAGAGAAGCTAATGAGAGATGAGAGCCTTGTGGATGCCAGCATTCCCATCATGTTCTCTAACCAGAGACCCTTAAGCTCCATACAAGACGACCATGTCCCATTCATGGCTGAGGGTAAGTAGGCACACACCACCTGCTGACAAGCTTCTTAATGCAGTACGGACCAATACACAGTTTTCGGGTGACACAGTGATATCCCAGTGCATAATGATTTATTTGTTTATTTGTTTGATTGGTGTTTTACACTGTACTCAAGAACATTTCACTTATACAACGGCGGCCAGCATTAGGGTGATAGGAAACTGAGCGGAGCCCTGGGGAAACCTGCGACTATCTGCAGGTTGTTGTTAGACCTTCCCACGTACGACCAGAAAGGGAGCCAGCATGAGCAGGACTTGAACTCAAAGCGACCCCATTGGATCTTTGGGCCACACTGGCATGGTAACCCCCTCAACCATGGAGGCCCCCAGTGCAGAATGACGCGGGATAGCTACTTGGCTATGTTTTAACATGACAGTTTTCTTGGTAAGATAAAATAGTGGCAGAATTTTATTATTTTGGCAGTATTTGACACCCAAAGCTACCCAGAAAGATAATTCACAAGAATAATCTAATCCTGTTTAATTAGTCTTGTATATTCTGTAGCATGATACCTCATTGTAAAAGGGGCACATTGACCCTAGCGTGCCATGTTGTGACATCATACCTCGATATCTGTATATTTCATAATGTCTCAAACTTTGAAGTAAACGCACTTAAATTTTGTTCAAAGGTCTTCAAGACCCTTTAAAGTCTCAGAAAAATGAAAATTTTGAGATGTCCTTGAAAGCACTTGTTTTTTCAATGTGACATGTCACATTGCATTACGTTCAAAATGGAAAGAGAAATGAGCCACTGAAATTGTATCCATTGATCTTCACATGGAAATTTGTTCTTCAACTGATCATCCTTTAAAATGCTGGAAGACATATTCATTTTGGGGGTATAGACCAATTACTTAATGGAATCATTATCTTTGCATTTTGGATGTAAGGGATTGAAGTAAGGGTTGATTATAACATATGAGCGCCTTATATGAGACATGTTGTTGTGTTTGCCTGTCAAATCACTCGTCTTTGTCAGAATAATTAATGCAGTGCATCTTTCATGTAATTTTTCCCTTGAAGTCAAAAACACGAAAAGATCTAGGATTTGAATCTTCACAACTTACCCAAGCTTATATAAAAGTATAGTCACATTGTCCATGTTGGGGGCCTCAGTGGCTCAGTTGGTTAGCGCACTAGCGCAGCGTAATGACCCAGGAGCCTCTCACCAATGCAGTCGTGGTGAGTTCAAGTCCAGCACATGCTGGCTTCCTCTCCGGCTGTACGTGGGAAGGGGTGTCAGCAACCTGTGGATGTTCGTGGGTTTCCCCCCGGGCTCTGCCTGGTTTCCACCCACCATGATGCTGGCCGCCGTCGTATAAGTGAAATATTCTTGAGTACGGCGTAAAACACCAATCAAATAAATAAATCCATGTTATGCTGTTAGTGGATGTCGGAATTCAAACTGAGTAACATGATGAGCTTCATTCGTGGTAAAATATCTATCGCTGTGATAGGCTTTTAGTCTAAACTAGCATAGCACTTAATTATCATCTGTCACACATGTTCACAGTTTGGTCCTGTGGTGAAAGATTTAAATGTTAAGATGTTTCGTTTTTGTTTTTCTTCAGGTGTTCCAATTTTACATCTTATCTCGTACCCTTTCCCTGATGAGTGGCACCAAAAAACGGACAATGCTTCACACCTCAACGACAAAAAGATTTTCTACTTCCTGCACATTTTCCGAGTGTTTGTCTCCAGCTACCTCAAACTGCCTATCATGTGTAGATGAAAACTCATATGGTTGAATCAATGGACAGCTGGATAAATCTCGGAGACCCTTGAATATCTAATTTTAAATCTGTCAAAGGCTAGATGTTAATTTTGATTTTTAAATATTATTCATGTAATTCTATCATTTGATGATAAGAATTTGGGAACATTTTACTATTGTATTCACATTCCATGAAAACAAATATTCCAAAAAAAAAGCACCAAACTTGGATATTACTCGCTTGTCGTCACTCCATGTGAACTATCTTGTTTGTGAGTTGATTTATTGCTCTGCGAGAGGATGCATTTTTTTTTTTATACCAAAGTAAAGTGTTAGACAACTACCAAAAATTTTAAGGAAATCGCTAATTGAATTAGCTATTAATGGAGGCTGAACATTCCATTAATATGTAATAAAATTCAGTATCAATGCCTTAACTCCAGGATGTTACAAAGGTATGTGTCTTGTGTTAGTTACATTTAACTGCATAAACTGAATTTAGCCCAAATGTCTAATACATTTGAATTGAAAATTAATACATGTAAAAATTGCTCTGATAGAACGGTTTGAGTAGCTCTTGAGCTTTGCTTCTTGTGTAAAGAGCAATCAGTATAGATACGTTGACCAGGCAATAACCTTGGCACATGCATGCTGTACCTCTATACGGTGCCTGTACATTTAACATAACAAATGTATGGATCACAACTTCTAGTTATTTAGTTTCTAAATACGTTTCTGTATAGGTACTAATACCAGTATCAAACATAATGCTTGACAACGTTGTTTTACCAGGCAATATGATGCTTGACAAGAGTGTTAGTACCTATATTGAAACGTTGCTCACTAAATAAATTGAAGGTGTGATCCAAATATTTTTATGTTATCCAACTCAACTTCTAAATGCCATTGAAAGAAGTCTGTACATTTAAGCCTGGAAGAATTCATTCCCACATCAGCTCAACAAGTGCTAAATATTTAACTCATGTGATATTACAGCTCACAGACACACTTTGTTTTCTAGGATACAATGAAGAAAAAGTCAGATACACAACAAAAAGACGCCCAACAGATGTAAATTGGTGTAGGGAAAGGTTTTTAGCAGTGAACAAGATTTTAGGTGAACATACACATGCCTTTCAAATAGCTTAATATTTACTGCATTTAAGCTGGTTTGGAGGCTATGAAATATATGCTGTTGATAAAATATTTACTAATGGCGTTGCCAGTAGGTATAAACGAATGTGATAAATGTACTGCAGCTGGTTGAGGTTTGTCCATACATATGAATTGATGATGTACATATGGGTTTGGGTCCATAATAGCATAATATTCTCCACATTAGATAAGGAAATTATTTATCAAAGGTAAAGATGAACATATGTTTGTTTGCTTTTTGGGGGTTGTGGGGGGTGGGGGGTGGAGAGGGGATCTTTTTTTTTTTTGGTCTTTTGTCAGATGATATCCCAGTGAACGCTGTGTCACATTTTCGCCAGATAATTTATAATATCTTACCTGATGTCACAAGTTTGTCAGATAGGTTAACATGTCGCATTGAGTGTTGTGACACCAGTCACGTGTCCGTCACATAGTTTAACATATCCAAGTGAACTTTGTCACTCTTTTGTCAAATAGTTCGTCGTATCCTAATGTGCTCTGTGACACACTCATATGTGTCACGTCACCTTACATGTCTTACTGAAGAAAGTGACAGGCAAAGGTTGAACTTGAATAGAATTTGGTGATGATCTGAAAAATATTTCACCTCTTTGCTGTGTCTTCTGGAGAAGATATGGGTTTTCCCTTGGTGAAGCTAGAAGTAGATGTACACTGTAATTACAGATATGATAAGTATTAATGCCTCTATATTATATTAAAAGTGCCATTGCATAGGATGAAGTGCATATTTACAAGTGAACATGGACATCAAAGAATTTCTGGAAATGCATGTTTTGACTGCCCTGAGCAAAAAAAAAAAAATTATAATTTGACCAAGTACACGGTCAATATATACAATATATATTGTACTTTATACTCTACTTGTACATTATTTTGGGCTTGATTTCACAAGCCTGTATAGATGAATGGATTATGAGAACGGACATGTATGTCATTATGGTTGTTGTAATCAGCTTTGTGTTGATAGATTTACAGAACTGGGCTGAGGTATTTCAAATGTTGATTATGTATTGTAAACAGTCGGACTGTATGCACTTAACCAGAGATTGAAGTGTTGGCTATTATGTCATGTATTGTTTAAGAATTTAAAGTATAATGGCTGCCTTAATTTTGATTAGCATATCAGTAATTTATAAAGCAGAGTTTTAAAACTATGTTAAGTTATGTTTTTCCTAATTAGAGTAGGTGCGTTCCATTCGTCGATCTGACTGCCACTGGTGTTAGATTTAGTGGCCACGAGAGGACACAGTGTGACGTCCCAGCGTTCCGGAAGTCCCGGAAATTGTGTCAAGTTGCGTGAGTTAAGACGCTACAGTACACGCCACTGACTCCACCGACCCTGCTGAGCGCATGAAACGTAGAATACCGAATATGAAAAAAAATGTCATTTTCAAGTATCATTAAGTTACAAAGAAAAGTTGTAAGATTGTATTTTCTCTGTCAGATTAGAATTCTAGAATTCTGAAACTTGTATCAGCATCAGGGTTCTTTGTTTGTAAAGCTCACATAGCCTTAGGTACTCATGACTATCTTGGCAAAGCAATTCCTATAGCACTGGTTGTTATGGTTGTTGCGTGGCCAAGGAATTGCGAGCACTTCACAGAACTTAGCATTGATGGCTGTAGGATTTGTAGGTCTGTTTGCTTGCTTGTAAACCGTGATGTGTGGTACATACATTGTTAAGAGAACACTGGCATGCATTGGGGACAAAATGATGACAAATGTATTGTTTTTACGCAAAAGGTTTCTTGATTTTACATCAAAGGTTTCTTGGTTTTACGCCAAAGGTTTCTTGGTGTAAAATTTGAATCGCTGACATGGAGGCACTTGGTAAGGCAGATTAGGTGTTAAATACAAGATGAAATCTGCGGAAGACCTTCCACATTGGTTGAAATATATTGGCGCAGAAGAGACAGTGGTAGTGTCAGATGCTAAGTTGGTGTTGTATATGGGGTATCATTACTTCGTCTAGTATTTTACGAGGGTTTTATGAAAAAAATGTGTGAAGTAAAGATCATTGATGCAAACTGGATTCACATGCGTGGTGATTCAATATTCAGATCTTTGGTGTTTTATTACCTACACAACTGGGCATTGCACTTTCTGACATCTGTACTTACAAATTAATTTATGAATCCTGGTACCTAAGAAGACAGCAGTTTAAACGCCATTTTGTCAGGGTAAAGCATATATTTGTATGTAAATACTTCGGTGACAACTTAAGGCATATACGTATATTTTTGTAGAGTTCCAGACAATATTTTTGTAATTTACATCAAATATTGCACTTTAAAAAAAAATCATTATGTATAGTATAAATATATATATATAGGTAATGTAGCAAGTCAACACTGTTTATTTGAAGAAGCTTTAATCTGTATATATGAAGTTCACTGTACATTGCTTTTGTCCAATGAGCATATAAATGAAAAAAAAAGAACTGTTATGGATTGGGGAAAAATTAAATGTGAAATATTTACTTGCATTGAAAAAAGTGTATTTCATCTCTAAGTATATGGTACTTTTGGAATGCCAGTTGATATTTGCTGTCAGTTGGCAATTCAAGTGACTGTTGTTGATGATAGGAGCTTTGTAAACATCCATTTCGTGCTTTTTAGTGATTATGATGCTTTCGCGAACATTTGAAACTTGAACTCATTTGAGGATATATATGTTTCGTATAAATTAGACTTGTATCTGGAATATAAACTTGTAACTGTTTGATCAGATGAGAGCGAAAGATACGAAGCCTATAAAGAAAGGTCAGTGCGTATCAAGGCTTTGGCCTTAGTGGTTTAAAGCAACAAGCAAGGTATTCTTCCTCGAGTGGGTTCATTCTCCTTCAGGATAAACGAAAAAGCAATAATTTCAAACTTTTGTCGAATGCTAACAAAAGAACTTAGTATGATGTGGTATAGTATATAGAAGTTTGGGGGAGTCAGTTCGTGAGAAAAGTTTCCACTCAAACCGCGAGTCCATGTTGTACAGCTTTATTGTCAAAAGTCATTGTATTGATGGTCCATTTGAAGAACTGGAGTCCCTACCATACCTTTGCTTTCTTGTATGCCAAGGTAAAATTGCGACGAGTTTTGATGTTCCTCAGATGCACAGATGTACCTCTTTTTCTCTGGTATGAGATTTATACCCTAAACAAAACTAGCCTTAATCCGTCGTGACATGTATCCTCAGATGTTATTGACCTAGAATGTCCTTATCGGTTTTTTTTCGTCATATGACTGAAAAATTGTTAAGTACCACGTTAAACCCCAAGCACTCACTCACTGACTCTTTATTGGTTGACGGCTAGTATACGGATGTCTGTTTCGACGTATAAGCTATTATTGTTGTACTCTTATTATGTACGTCATCAACAGCATGTCGCATGATAAAATGTATAATTGGTGCTGCAAAAAGTTACGTACACGTTTGTTGAGTGATCGGGACAGTATATGCTCAGGTCGACTTCTGGCAGTTGGTAGCTTGTGGCTTTAAGTCAGGAGGTTTATCAGGTATACAGGGATGTGCATGGCTGTGGGTTCTTGTTTTCTACCGGCTGTGGGGTTCCCTCAACCTACCTATAAAACCCTGACTTACGGCGTTAAATCTAGGTGCCATGACAGACATTAATTAGATTGCTATTATCAACCATATAATGGACCAATGCCAAAACCCATGTTCAAGACAAAGCACCATATATTACGAACTAAGTACATAAGGTAAGAATTGAGAACAGAATCATGTAATCAAGACAGAATCAGGTTTCATTTGGATGTCGGAATAAAAGAAATAAAATAGATAAATAAATGAACGGGTGATATAGACGGCATGGAAAGGTGTACACCAAATTCTGAACACTAAAGCTGACAATGATGCCAGTGTTGTAAGGAGAGAAAGAAAGGGAGCAAGGGGTATTTTGAAGAAAAACAGCTTTGCGCTGATTGGCAATTTCTGGAGAAATCCGTTCACGTTTCTTTTTACACAGCCGCGAGTTCACTAAACATCAAACGCCTCTTTTTACAAACTTTGATCAGCGCTGTATATCTTTTGCCATTTGTTCCCCTTCCTTTGAGTTTCGTTTTGCGATGGAATCACAGGCGGTAAATTTGTCGCGGATCTTTGCTTTGAGAGAACTATACGAAGCCCCGATGGGCTTTATCACGACAAGTCTGTTACTTGTTCACAATTCAACCCTATCAATTATTCAGAGTTTTTCCTTAAGGTCACAGTAAAGAATGTGCGAAGCCCTGTGGGAAATAAGGCAGCTCATGCGTTCTTCAGCTTAACCGCCGATATGTATGTATAAAGAATCCCTTTCGTCAGCTATCGCTCTCTTGGATTGTCAGATACAGCTAGAACGTCGTCACAAACAATTAACATATGGCCTATACGCAGGTGTCGCTCCCACAACCCAAACCCGGCACCCCACGCCATTCCTTCCCGTTGCACACATATCCCCCGTTAACACCTGACTGGAAGAAAATGATGTAGTGTGATGCAAATTTTGCTCGCTCGTTGACTGTGCCACACTTGCGTTAACACCGATCGAGGAAGACACACGCCCACACATACATACGCCGTTGTACATGTTCACCAAAAAAAAAAATGACCTTTTGCTGTCTTGGTGTGAAACGAGAAACCTATCGGACCATTCGGTAAATAATTGCTGAGATAACATCGACAGTTGATTTATTTATTTGATTGATGTTTTATGCCGTACTCGAGAATATTTCACTTATGCGACAGCATTATGGTGGGAGGAAATCGGGCAGAGCCCGCGGGAAACCCACAACCATCTGCAGGTTACTGGCAGCCCTATCCACGTACGGCCGAAGAGGAAGCCAGCATTAGCTGGACTTGAACCACCGAAAGTGGGGGGAGGTTCCTGAGTAATTGCGCCGTGATGGCGTGCTAACCCCCATTGACAGTTGAGGTCATTGGAACTGAATTGTTATTTTCAGAACGAACAGTCACCAAAGAATGAGGCCATAGATATCTATGTGCGTTAGAACGCTTGAGAGCCTTTACATATACTGTACTGGCATTCAGCATCTGAGCTAGGTGCAAGAACTGACAATACCACTGCTACTCGCAGTCTGGAATGAATGATTGGCGTCGTACTTAACATATTTTCAGGCATATCACGACGAGGACTCAGTAGGTGTTTGCACATATACTGTGTCTCCTTGTGACATGGCGAGTCCTTGCTGCCAAAGTGCTGCAGCCACTGAAGTATCATGCCAAAGATACCAGACATGCATGGCACCCAACCCAGTGACATTATATTGACATTATCCTGACACCAACCAGTCATGTTTCCTAGCTCTAACTTCTCGGTGCTGAGCGTCAAGCGAGGCATCAACAAGCACCATTTTCAAGTGTTTAGTATGACACGACCCGCTTTTGATTCCGGGTGTCTGCTCGTTCGAACCATTCGGTAACTGAAACGGTCTTTGCAGTCTGGAGGCCAGAGTTCTATTTATATGTCTATACATGTATGGCTTTTTTAAAATGTGTCACATGATATATGTAAAATTTTAAGAAATTGTTAAATGATATCCATAGAAGGATTGATGATATGGTGGTAATAATTTGAGACAAAAATACATCTGATGACAGGCCTCATGGAGGAAAAGTGAGAATTTCAATTGATTGCTATCTTTACTTCCATACAGACGATATCAAGATTGATATAATGGTGTCTTTAATTCAGTTCTTAGAACCCTTGGCTAGAGCTATGTATAGTTGGTACGGTATATCTAGCACGGTTGTATATTGCTCGTCGCCCAGTGTGCGCACATTATTCATCAACATGAGCCGAAAACCACCTCTTGTTTAGTCGCATTAAGTCTGCTATAAATCCCGAGAAAACGGCGTTGTTCCGTACCGGAATGTCTCATCAAAGTCTGAAGTTCCAAGCACATCTCAAGTTCCAGTTTATCTAAATCAACTATGGTAATTAACTAGTGACATTTAGTTTGACTCTTTGATGCGAAAGGACAGGACTCTCTCAGCGAAAGAGTCCTGTCACTTGAGCTAAACAGCGTCTTTTGCGCGGAGGTATGTAAAGGTATACTGTCGCGTGAAACTTTGTTACTGTTACTTTCTGAACACTTTCTGTTACGTGAACGAAGGAAAAACTACAGCTTCTGGCCCCGAGATCACGAAGCTATCTTAGACTTAAGTCAAGCTTTCAGATCACTTTAAAATTGTTATTTCTTACGTAACAAAGTCAAAACATTGTTTGACAACGTGAATTCTGGGTAAACTGTCGTAAAACGATTTTTAGCTAAAATAACGGAAATGAACACATTAAGTTTAACGACCGAAATTTTGACTTAAGTTTAAGGTCGCCTCGTTATCCCGGGGCCTGGTGGTTAAACGTTTAAACAGATTCTGGTGTAGGAACCTAAGTATATGCAGTATTTGTTGAGTGAGCGGCTTCTTTTGTTCGAACGTATGTGGTGTAAGCGTGGACATAAGAACATCTTCTGGAAGCGAACGTTTATTAGCTTCTATATTGTGCGAACGTATGATCAGCTATCTGTTGTGCGGACGTAAGAGTTATGCTGTGTGAATGTGTGAACATTTTATCATTTTTCATCCTCTTTCATCGCGTTTCCGGAACGGTAGATCCAGGGTCCATCCTGGGTCGAGTCACACCTAAGACTTTAAAAAGAGGAAGTTGTAACTTCCTCGCTTGGCGTTCAACATGAAAGGGATAGTGCTACGACTGATTGACCTGCGTTAGTATAATGGTTCGGGCGGGGCTGCTTACTTGCCTTCGGTAAGGCGCATGAGTGAAGCAGCACTAGATAAAAGAGCGGTGGAAATCGGTTCTGCAACAAGGAGGCACATTACATGCAAACTAAGGACTCTGTCGTCATGTGACAGAAAAATTGTAAAGTACGACGTTAAACCCCAAACATTCACTCACTCACTCTTTCATCTCATTATTGACATATGGTTGTTACGGAACCTATACATCCTTCGCCGATAAGAAATTGAAGCGGATCCAAATATTTGTCTTCAATGCGAGTTTTATACAACTTCCTCGCTCCATAAATGTCAGTGCTTAACGCCGTTTTAACTGCATGTGCTTTGTAAATCATCAAACAGGCATGCTTTATATTCTTTGTCAGGGTTTTCCCACGCTGGACGATGCACGTCGACGATCCCAGTGTGTCACACTTCCTCCAGCCCGCAGTATTGGCTACCCATCCAGAATAAATGGCTTAACGCGACAGTGGCAATTTCCCTCGTGTCTGTTTACATAAGGTGTAAGTTAACCCGAATTGTCCGTTTGCACAAGGTGTCTGTTTATCCAAATATGCCTCATTAAGAGAAATGCTTCCTTATCGATATGTTTATCAACATTTCATCTTTTCCTTTTTGACCGACTTGTTGATAACAAACAGAAATGATATACTGAGATTGTGTAAGTAGTTTATACAAGCAGGTTATACATGTATAACCAGTTTGACCGGATTGCTTAGCCTTTGGTGGTACCTATCGGTAGGGCTTGTAATGTTTTTGGTTGCCATCTTGATGAGGTTTTCCCCCACATTCCACACTGAAAAACTTTGTTCAAGCTGATCGAATTGAACGACAAAAATTTACAGTTATGTACACCCTACGTACTGAAGAAATGAATGTCGTTTGTATTAAACACAGCTTGGTACAGAGGAAGCGAAAAATTGGACATAGAACCCTCTGTGAGAGGAGCGAAAAAGCATTCGCTAGGAGAGGAGCGAAAGTGTAAGCTACAGAACCGGCTGGGAGAGAACTAACAAGTAGAAAACCCACAAAATAACCAGTGAACCCTCTGGGAGAGGAGCAAAATTGTCGTACACAGAACCAGCTGGGAGAGAGGTGCGAAAATTTCGGACATAGAACCAGCTGGAAAAGAAGCGAAAATGCCGGACATAGAACCCGCTGGAAAAGAAGCGAAAATGCCAGACATAGAACCCGCTGGAAAAGAAGCGAAAATGCCGGACATAGAACCCGCTGGGAGAAGAGCGAAAACGTAGATCACTGAACTAGCTGCAAGTAACGTATTTTTATTGTATAGTCAGTAGTTTGCACTCGTTGGGGGTAGTAGACAGCGTAGAATCTATTTTCAAGAAGAAAATAGGAATTAACAAAGTTCATAGCTGGAGACGAATGTGCGTACACAATCGAAGGCCGAGTTCCGCCTCCACCACGCAATAAGAGGTATCGTGATTTAATCAGCGGTAGACCAACTGGGCCGTCTAGACCATGATCTATGGTGTCACGATGATAGACACGGGCCTGTGGGAGGTCGGCAATGATGCCAGACTAACATAATATCGTCACACAGACACTAATTATTAACTCTTCACTGCTTATATGTGTATAACTATGCATGTTTACCAAAATGCATCACGCCGTATCTCCTGTTGCTTTCGGTTTAGAGCCATTCGTGTAATGAAACCTCGCCATTATAGGTAAATATATATATAAAGATGAATTAAGCGAGGCAATTGATGACATTCCACGAGAAGCCTATGTATAAGAGCTGTTAATTTTATATTCTATATCCCTCGTGGCTGGGAATATTGATGTGATGGTATGTATGTAAGCTTGCTGGTTTACTTCTTGGGATACTTAACAATTTTTCAGTCATATATGTGACGACGGGGCGTGTTTGTGTATATATACTGTTTCTTCTTGTGGCAGGGTGAGTCCATGCACCCAAAGTCCTGCCGATACTGGAGCATCGTGACGAAGAGACCAAACATGACATCTCTCAAATAGTCAAATTGTACTGACAACGGGGTGTTTCCTTGCTCTAACCTCTCAATACTGAGGGCCAAGTGAGGCAGCAAAAAATACGATTTTTAAATTCTTTGGTATGACCGACTTGGATTTGATCCCAGGTTTCCCGACTTCTGGAATGTGGTGCTACCTCATACAGTAAGCAGGGCCAGAATAAATTATTTTAATGTCAAGACCTAGTATTTTGATAAATTGTATGGCTTTATTTCAGCGTGTGACATTATTATTCATTCTCCCATGGTTGGGTTTCCACGATTTATCTGAGATATTTACTGTCACATTTGTTGTGGAAGTTAGAAAAATAACAAATACCAGCACGTAGACAGTGCACGGTTAAATAACCACGGATAAATCCGTACACACTAATGCAGATTTATGCTTGTAAAGAACTCAGTTCTTGATAACACCGCTAAAATGCCATTCTTTGAATGTGTTTTATATAGTGTAGTCTCGGGCGCTGAGGGCCGGTGCTTGTTGTTGCATGGTGTGCTTTTCTTTTTTATTTTCTCGTTCACCTTGTCTTGCAAATTCCTAGCTATTCATATTGTCCCTATGTTGTGATAAGCCCAAATAACCTCAGAAATGTGCAGCAAATAATTAAAAAATGCAAAAAAAGAAACAAACTAATCACTAATACCAGACAGCTCTTACTTTATACGGATTACAGTCAGGTGCGTACCGGGTGTTGATGAACGATCCACTGAATTATCCTTAAGTCCTTCCTATACAGCCAGCACGTCTTCCGTCAACACAGATAAAGACTTATCTTAAAACAAGCTTACTTTGCAATCTGGTTTAAGACGCTTTTCTCTAGTTACAACCAAAATGCCGTTCTGAGCTGGCTTCAGACTTCCTAAGCTGATATTGTACGTGTATATAATTGGTGACAAGGATAAAATATACGGATGGATATAGGCACTGCTTTTTAAATGCCCAGAATTTTTTTTTTAAATCCTGGACTTCATCAGGAGATGATTGATTGGTTGAATTAAACTATGGTTTCAATCTGTCCATTGTCTGCTTATAAACGAATAACTCGGATATTTTTTTCTCCTCAATCTACGCTCCAAAAATAATCTGTTAATGTTAACAATGTAATTGTAATTATATAATAATACTACTACTCGCCACGATATGGCTGAAATATTGGCGATGTGGCGTTAAGTCATAATCATTCATTAATAATACTACTATGTCATATTCAACAGAATATCCTGTTTTTGTTGATTTTTTTGTTTCGGCTCCACGTAAAAACAAAACGAGTCCACATTAGCCTGTATTCATTCAACAACCTATAAGTTTATTCTGTCGCAAATACTAACCCGAAGGACGTATAGCATTCATTGGACAATGGAATTTGGATGATTTACAAAACGACTGTATACTGAATGATATGTAAAAAGAAACTTGCATTTTGGTAATAAAGTAATGTACCAAACAACTTCAATGTGGGGGAATTGGCTCAGACAGATATAAAACGGCATTGCTGGGTTTTGGGTGACTTTAGAAATGTTGAATGCCTCAGTTATGAATACAGCACCAAAAGCCAGAGATCCTGGACAACCCATCCATATTTATTTACAAGAGAACCGCATTTAATGCAAAATATATATATTATTTGTCTTTATTTAAAGTTTTTGGATATAAAAAAATGCAGCATCTATAAAGCTGGAGACGCGGGTTCAATCCTGATTCGAGTCATACTTTTGCAACTGTCATCCACTGAGGCAAAACTGAAATTCTGTCTATACTGAGTCTTTAGCAAGACAGTGTAGTGACAGGACCGAAATATTTGCTGGGAGCAAACGTTAGCCGTATGATGTATACGGACGCCATCAGGTCAATAATCTTGATATTAGCTTCCAAGGCAATTTTCTTGCAACAGTAAATCCTCCGGCAAGTGAGATATACTTAAAGACATACAGTAAAGAGAGTAAAACGAAAGCAGAGACTACAGTGTGGCAGCTATGAACTGACTACACGTATCCGGTGAAATATGACCTCTTGTCAATTTACCTCATTTTGGGTTTAATACTCATTGTTCATGTGAATGTTTAAATACATGTAGTACCAAATTATACGCCATCCTCCACTCATATTATGTGAAACATAATGTGCGATCCCATAAAACGTAGCTATCAAACCGTATATACCGAGCACTGTTAAAGGTGTCGATATTTGAAATCTGTCAAACGAAAGGAAATACGCAGACACATGGAAACGGCAGATAGCAGAGTTGGGTGGAATTTGGATCACAGTGTTCAAGCCAGCGAACATCCGCCTGGAAGTCCGTGCATCGTTGGCGAGATGGGACTGGCCTCTTCCATGAAACGAGACTGTAATCAAGTATCGGCATCTTCATTAATGCAGCTGCACTTCTTTACAGCGTAGCTCATGTTCTGCTTACAGCATACAGTATATCAATCGAAAACAATATGAATGATTCAGTGAAGATGGTGACCGATTAGATCTAAACCGTTGATTTCTGAACCAAATGCAAAAGCTGCATTATAGCGCTAAATTTAATCTTACATGCTTTCTTTCGTGTGACAGGCCAGATTTAATAGTGAATTCATGTGAACGTGATGATAAGTCATGCAAGCCACAACTGAGTATACATATAACAAAAACAGAATTATAAACGCAAATGTATCAGACAGTTCAAACTGCATGAGATCCTATCTTCGGTATGCTTTTGAGAGCATGTGACTAAGACCTTTGGTATTACTGCTGTTGATGGCTGTCTGTAAAAAAGATTTTTCCATTATTACTTAGACGGGCAGTGTGAATAAGACTTGAGTTTGACATCTTTATATACCTTTACCTGCAGAGTACTTTTCACCGTGCAAATACCAGAAACCCTACACACTGACATGTTGGACAAAATAAAGAACCTTGGAGTGTGTCTAAGATTTGCCAACTATATGGAGAACATTGTATATAAGTTGTCTATGCTAGCTGGTTAAGGCCATCATCGGCCGTCGATCGTGCTGAGCGATGACATGACAATACGAAGCGATGGCACGATTGTGCCACGAAGGGGTGACACGATGGCACGATGACGATTGCAAATTAAAACGAAGCGATGGCGCAATGGGGCGAAACGACATGGAAACGATACAACATTAATGTCTTCGTACCCTGGTGCGATGATGCTACGACGGTACGATGCTGCGATGATGGCCTTCACAGGCCTCCATACTTGCCCGCCTTAATACCAGATTGTATGCAGATCCTACATAGACTGTATACAGATCAGTGCGTGTACCACCATATACCCTGTGCTGGTGTCTGCCGTACTCACCTTTAGCATAGTATAAGTGATGAAATACACGACCAATCCTAATGACGGCGTGCTCATGAAAGAAAACCACATAACAAGCGCATAGGTTTTATGATTTAATTATTAACACATGCCATTACAAAATAATGAGTAGTAAATTTGTCAATTTCAAGCGAAGGAAACCTCATGATTAATGTCAGGATTGCGGTGAGCAGTGAAGCTTGAACTCTTTAATACGACAGCTGTACATTGCATATAAAACTTGTATATTGATTCAAAGAATTTTTTTACTCGCATCCGATCATAATAAATCACCTGGATTCGTGATTAAATGGTAATATGAAGCGAATTTCTCCAAGCTATTATCAAACTACAGTATCTTGTAACACACTGCCTAGAAAGCAGTTAGCAATCTTCACATGATCATTACACTTTAGCAAAATAGGCCCAGGGGTATAAAAAATATCGTTTTCTAAACGAGTACATGCCCCTTGCACATATCTCCCTGAAAAATATAATTATATTTAGTAATACATTTCACAAAATAAATTCTGAATCTTGTTAGCAAAACCATCGTTTCTCTGTTTGTGAGTGAAGCGGTGAAAACTCGAAAGGAGAATGTCTCTCGAGATTGTCTGTGACGTCTATCAGCTGATGGACTAACTCCTGAACAGTTGGCCTGTATTCCGGATACTGATGAAGACATGGTAAAGCAATGTTTTTTATAGGGTCAAGGGGCACGATTTTTGCAATACTATACAATATCTTTCCAAGACTGTAGACGTCCGAAGCTGGGGAGGTATGCTTTAGGCGTCTCACTTCCGGCGCCAAATGAGTAAACTGCTGCATGTAGTCGGATGAGCCGTAGAACACACGGCCCGTTTTGTAAGACGCCAAACCCATGTCAATAAACTTCAGCTGGCATTCCTCTTCGTCCCGACAGTCGACCAGTATGTTGTCCTTTTTAATATCGTTCATGAGGATACCTTTCCGGTGAAACATGTCGATTCCGATAACCATCTGAACGCAGAGGTTCAGCCAACACGTCTGGGACAGTCGCAAGGGTTTGTCTTCCAGCAGATTGTGAAGGCTCATTCCTTGACCGAAAAATTCCTGCACGAGCGCGAAGCGTTGAGGGGAAGCCACGTGCAAGACGCCATAGAAGTAGGGGATGAATCCAGTGTTCAGCAAATGCATAAGTATTCTCGCCTCTTCCAGAATTTCTATTGGTTTTGTCACACCTTTCGGAGAGAAATCTTTCACGACGACCTGATACACGGCTCTTTTTGTGAATAAGTCCGCCAGGTACACGCTTCCGAATGAGCCTTCTCCAACCTTCACAGCACCCTGCTGGTTTACATGGAACACCAAATCACTCGCAGGCACCGATGCCACTTTTATTACGCTTATGTCCTTCTTGTCTTCTTCCGCTGACCAAAATTTTTTCTCCTTAGGTCTAATCTGACGTATGTGCGCATCATCCGGCTGTTGTGACAGAGGTTTCTGAAACTCTGTGACCTCTGCACGACTACAAGCAACATCTTCAACAGCTGTGTTGTCTTGCGAAGAGGTGCGCTGTGTGTCATTCACCTTTCCCACATTGGATACTGGACATTCATAGTCTTCGGGAACAGAGTCCTGATAAGAAGATACTTTAAAGTCGACAGAGCCAGGCTTTGTTATCTCTGCATTTTTGATACATTCAAAGTTTTCCGCGGAAATTGGTGGAGAGGAATCAGACACTGTAACACTTGAATCAGTACCTTTTTCAGACAAACTGTTATTCCGGATGTCGCAAAGATCTGACCAAAAGGTTAAACTCTTAGGTTGTTGGTCTATCACTTTCCCATTGTCGTTACATGTTTTGAAAGTATCGGACTCTTCCACCTTGCTTGGGTCCGAATACTGAAAAGGAAAGTCTTGCACCACGGAGAAAAGCATATCTTCCTTAGTACCGTTTTCGTATGGGAGCAATAGGTCTTGGGCGCACAGCAGTTCGTGGGGAAGCTCATTCACCTCGGAGAGACGGTTGTCCTTGTTATCCGGCAAAGACTGAGGGAAAATTAGCTCAACACTTGATAGAGATTCTTCTGTTGAGGTTATCGTGGAGAAACTGTTGGTGGCGTTGCTGGTTTTCAAGTCATCCTCATCGGAGCATCTTCCGACCCGTGAGTCTTCGAACCGACCACTTGCATCGTAGCACTTGGCTCCTACTGATAGCTCCTGAATGTCCGAAGAAAAAGAAAGAGAACCCGAAGAGCTTGGCACAGAAACTAATCCTGCCGACGATTGCTTCAGGTTTCCACGATGTTTTGATGTTTTGATTTCTGCTAACTTTAAGTAGCAGATCCTCAGCTCCTTTGCAACATTCCGAAAAAAGTTTGCATTGTCTCTTTCTTTGTCGCCCGCGCTCCCCCCTGTGAAATACAACAAAACCTCGTCAGGTACAAGTTGCCATTCTTCCAGTTTCTCTGGATTTTCGTTCGAAGTTGAACCAACAAGATTCGCTCTATAATTTCGGTTGATCAAATGCCCCGGGTCAAAGTCGCCACCTAAGGATTGATTCAGATCACCACTGCAGGATCTTGCGAGGTGTCTAGAAGATACTTCGATAGTCGATCCTTGGGCGCCGTGGGTAACGGCATTGGGCGTAGATCCAGAAGAGAGAGAAGATATGTGCGGTGGTCGCCTTAATCCATGCGACATTCAGGAAACGAGGAAATGCGTCGGCTTAAATTTTAGGCTCTGAACATGGTCTGTCTGGTTGAAAATAGTCACATTTGTCGCCTCTACAACATCGTGGCTCCTCTGTCGGACAACATGTGAAATGTTCATGAGTTCCACTTGTGTTCATCGCAGTAGAGGTCTCCACATGATGCCTACATGTAAAACATAATGATTGTATACCTATATATAGAGAGAGAGGGAGTATATATCACTCTCACGCCTTGACTATGGTGACCATTATTGTTTTAATGTACACAAATGTCCATAGTTATTTTTTTTAACACAGCTAACGAATATAATACATATATCATAGACTACGCGTTGCAATCCCAGGGGTCGTTTCACAAAGCGCACGTAACGTTACGTGCACTTCACTTCCATGGCCACCAGTGCTGTAAGTATTACGTCGTCATGGTAGTTACGTGGACGTAGCGCTACGTTCGCTTTGTGAAACGTGCTTCTGGGGCCACTTTCACTAATAACTTTTTTGTGCTTTCCTCAGAAACGAATAATCTTATTGTCGCATTACTAACAGGCAACGTCATTTGTGTAGAAGGTATGAGAAATATGCATGTTTTGGCCCATGACCACATTTTAACTTCACGTCGTATTACCTTTTCTGGTGTATCAGAACATGTATGCAGACGTTGTATATTTATCGGTAATTAAAGTGTCAAATTAGTTTGAATACCTTTATTTAAAATTAAAATGTACATATGAGGAAATACTACCTTCTTTCCTCCCCAAAGAACAAGGCCATGAAAGTTCTTTTCAATTCGAGATGAGTAAATAAGTTGATGTTATACTGTTGGTTTTTCTTTACGCCATATTCAAAGCTGAGATCTTCTATAATCAGTTTAAGGACGGAGGCAAATCACAATCAAACGAGTAACAGCGAATTTAGCGCATTCATCTCATGAATTTTACAAAAATCAAAATGATTACTCTCAAGCCAGTTGCAGTTAGTTTTCACTACAAGTCATTTTCATTTGGCATGTGGACTTCAAAACATGTGGCAGATCGATCTATAAGGCTTAAAAATATACTGTGTGAAATATAAATTTATGTTCAGAATGGTTCAAGATTATTTGCTACTAATGAAAGCCATGTGTGCTGTGCAGTGATCTGCATACACCCACCGTATTTATATTCACCTAATCAATAGAAAAGAATAAGGCCTGTTTAGTCTACATTCCTGTTTTGTCTACAACCAAGCTTGGAGTAAAAGCGACTAACCTGTATAGAACTCTTCTCTGTGGTCAGGTGAATAGTGAAGGTTTTAAGCATTTTTTTTATCATAGTGTGTTCCGTTTGACACTTGACTGTATATTTCAAGTATTTTACAGCGTATTTTACTCCATGTATTGCCAGTACAGTTTCGCAAGATGTACACATATATTGTCTGTTCATGCTGACCAGTCTATGGCCTTTATAGTTTTCAAAGAGATGACCTAAAGCTGTGGGGACGGAAAATTATTGCTCGAAAATGATTCTGTCTATAAAGGCATTAGGCGACATTCCATTATGCCAAAGGCCTTGAGCAGTGAGCATCTATTATGACAAAAGAGTCGGACGTGTTGGTAGCATTACTTCCTAGCTGTGGCAGGGCCCTAGTTTCCCTGTACTCTATATTATATTATAACTGTTTGCGTGCTATGCGAGTATTAGCTTATTCCTCAGGGGTTTCAGTTATCAAGTTTTGCTACGACCTGACAAAGGGTTTCTTATCTTTCAAGTGTAGCTTCAAGTGTATTTTCACATTTCAAATGGAAAAACCAACCTCATTTCGGAAACCAAAACATATATGTAGCATCTAAGTGTGTCTCTGAAAAGACTAATCCTTCACATCTGATATTTTAAAAGAGATCAAAGCCTATGGAGATATGAAATATTTGGCAAATACGGTACTAACATTCTTATCTTTATTTTGAGCAGAATACATGTTATGTCACACAATTTTGTCTGTGGACCCTTGTGTATCTGAAGCTACAATGTAGCTAAAGCCAACATTTGTCTCTCTCCTTTAAAGTTAATTCTGCATCCGTAGGCCTACACCCAAGATTAGTTACCGGTATTCAGTCTCCACCCAGAATTTTTGCATGCATTGTCAGAATACATTTCTTAATTTGTCATAATTTTCGTTGAAATCCTCCTAGTGGTTTGATTGTAAAAAATACATCTGTTGACCCATAAGTATAACTTACCAATAATCAGTATTTGTCAAATCCGTAACATTTCGAGATCGAGGTTTCCTCCAGCCTCTATATTGTTTCTTTGACGCCACCCCACACCTCCAGCAAAAATGTCTTTATACCCTCCAAAGCCAACTCTTAACAAGATTTCCCGACTTCAATTACCACAGTTGACAAGATTGTTTACTAGTTACCACGGATAACGACGTCACAAGTGCCATTACATCAGAAGTGACATCACAATGTCATTGACGCGCAGCGCACAAATGACGTCAACTACGGAATGTTGTCAGTACGTCACGACGGCATAAGCAATGATCGACTTGGCATACATGTATAATGTGTACGTGTCTGAGACCACTTTTCATAACTCCGTATTTCCCTTTTTTCGTAAAAGACGTTGTCTACAGAATAGTACCAACAGGCAAAGTCATTTATGAGGAAAGTTAAGAGCGTGAATCCTGCTTCGTTTTTCTGGACACGGTAACATTCTGCTGTGGTCCGCCATTGTGCTCCGCGTCGCGGGGTAAACAAACTAGTCTGACTGAACCTTACCCACTTTCGATACAAATGTTCGCCATTTCTACTCACCATTTTACTGCTGATCTGAAATGATCAGTATTATATAATATAATACTGATACTTATAATACTTATAATATTTGAAATGCAAATACCACAATGCGAATACCACAACAACATAGTTTTGTACACAATAAAAAAGAATGTTGCTCTCTTTTCGTTATCTTTCACACGTGCATGTTTGTCACAAATTACGACGTACAATAAGGAATCCATTCAAAGAACATGTGTGTGTCAATGGAGGTCTCAACGATTTCATTCCATGCCATTTGTAGCAAATAATTTGCTCTATTGGTGATAAAATTTAATATTAATTGGCCTTTGCAACGGTGAGATCTGCTCGGTTGTGAAACCCCTCTACTTTATTTTCCGTGAATTTTCGGGAATAATGTCATCGATCAACCTGCATGTTTTGACAGCGATCATTCTTGACGTCACTACTGAAGACTTAGGATATGATGCATGTCTGATAAATTTAATGATAATATTTATGAATATATTAAAAATATCCCCCACACCCCTAAGCGGACCAGTGCCACTTTGAACTCACAGGTTCACGTGACGTTCAGGCCGGAGTTCAGCCTAAACGTTTCAAATCTAACATTCTGTTACTGCCACTGGTCAACCGAAAAGATACTAAAAGGCTTAATTACAGCATAGGAAGTAATCTGGAGCGGTGACGACAGTTTGATAACTGGCAAATGGTCACATTTACGGCCTCATGTCAATTTTCCTCAGCTATGATTTTATTCTAACTGTTAAACGCTTAAATGGTAGAAAATTACACGCCCTCTTGCACCATTCCTTAAGCAGAATTAAGTAAAAAAAATTGTCATTAAGGACTTCAGAATTGATATCCCGACATACATCTTTTGGCAAAATTCATACACTCATAAACCACCCCAACAAAGCACACAGACTGAAATAATGGTGGTTACTTGACAAAGATAACGGTCCATGGATGAGTTTTCTTCTGGATGTCCAGTAAAAAAAAATTTCGAAAATCCACGCAGGCACGAATCCATGCAAATCACATCCAAATCACACCCGAAGTCACGCAAGAGACATCAGTATAATTATAGATGTCGTATCCCTCCGACCCAGTAATTCTGGGAAATGGGTGTGGAGAACGTTATTTCTACTCGTCTGGGATGTTTTGTATACCAAACAGAGCGTCTTAAAGTATATTTATGCCGACATATAGAATCTATTCATTTAGGATGACGGTGATGCGTGATGTTTCATAATATCTAGAATATCTCTAAGCCTCCAAGCCTCCCAGCCTCCCGCGCTATCTAAGGATCATAATTAACATATGCATATGCGCACTGGAATGGAAATTCCACATTCGCATCAAAGGCCCTATATCCTAATAACAGGTGTCAGCAAAATTTTGAATAATTCATAAGCAATTTTGGTGAAGATAGCTTCACAAACGACAAATATCTCCCAAACCAGAGACTCTTATATATACACACTAAGAACTCTGGAATGAATTAAGCCATTCAGAAGCAAATTCAACATGCATTCAACATGTATCTGAAAACATCTGTGCTTTTGAAATTATGGTTGAAACCTACTGGAGATATATGTTCACAACTCTGTAAAATGTCCCCCAACTGACCTTCACCCAGGCCTGGTTCTTTTGCAATGTTTTCTGTATTATATGACGACACATGCAGCATTTTTAGCAATTCTAGAGCAGCGGGGCCCAATAAAGTTCAAATAAAACAGCATTTTGAAACCTAATACTTCTTAAGTCGTGGTCCTAGGGGGCGCATATATGTTGCCATGTTTTTTTAGCACTTATATGAACATGTAGCTAGAATAAAGCCGTTATAGCTAGGGTGGTGAATTTCTTCACAGATGATAGAGCGTCCGCTTCGGGAGTGGTAGACCCAGGGTCAATCCTGAGCCGGGTCATACGTAAGATCCTAAAAAAGAAGTTGTAGCTTACTTGCTTGGCGTTCAGCATTAAGGGGATAGTGCAACGACTGGTTGACCCGAATCAGTATAATGGCTCGGATGGATCAGCTTACTTGCCTTCGGTAAGGCATCTCAGTAAAGTAGCTCTAGATCAAAGAGCTGTGGAAATCCGTCGTGTAACAAGGAGGCACATTACATTCAAAGGCGTAGCGTGGAGTCTAAGCCTGTCCTAATTGCGGCATCATATAGGGGCCACGTCATTTCTTCTGTCAGTGTTCATGAAATTTCAAGGCAGCAAACCTGCGGTGCTCATTCGATGGCGTATCATCGGTCGCCAATATCCAGTTTAAGTACAGAAGAATCCACGAGAAACACACATTCTGTAGGCAAAATACTTCAGCTTTATTCATACACGACTGTACAAAACGATGGTAACAAACAGATCACATGATTCTGGATGAAAAGATATAACATGATGGGCGCAAACTTGAAACATATCTAACGGATATGGACGTGACATATATGCAGCGAACGCATACAAACATTTTCACGTTCAATTGTTGTCACATGAACGATCAGTATGGCTTTATAGTTATGCTCAATTAACAACTCCAATGAGGAATATAAATTTAATTTCCACATCTCTGACATAATATGGCAACACTGGTATTTTACTGTAGGTTGGCAAAGAGCGAACACAAATAACAGCACACCAAGACACATGTTCAAATGATCACTGACAACTTCAAAAATTTCACGATATCAAAAATGTGAAAAAAGGATCCACTAAGAAATTTTACAGTCTTATCCATCTTAATTCAAAAATCTCAATGGTCGGTCCACATGCTTACTTTGATCACTCATCAAAGATTTCTTCCAAAATTTCACTTACAATTTCACGTGTGTCAAATAACTCCTTACTATGGTATTTAAATACAACTGTATAGGTTACAAGACTAAAAGCATGTAAATTTGTGCTAGAATAATTAAATTTTGACACAAAATTGTACATATATATATACCTGTAAATACACACACACTGAAGACTATTAAGTTACCTCAGTAAACCAATGAAAATGCTCTCACTTGTTGAATAGGCTTGAACACCTAAAATCTGGGAGACTGGAGAATCTTAAAGCATTACTGCCAAGACTTTCGTTGTAATTACACATAATCCACATAATTAAGTACAAGAAACATAAAAAGACATCAAAATTTACAAGATATGGTTTCCCAATTCAATTATGAAACAGTGCCTTAGAGAAGCAATAACTGATCCACAGCATTTCAATTATCTGTACATAAAATGTATATTAACAGCTGTGAAAACAGAGATGGTATACACCAGGTTTCCAGACCAGCCATTTAATATGTATGTATTTTTACATCACGATCTTGTCAATTGTCATCATCATCAATTTACATCATCAACTTGATACAATATCAACTTAGAATGCGTTTACATTCACCGAATCTGCCGTCTATAGGTCTGTGGTTAATTTGCAACGATGTAATTAAATTGTAATTTTTGTAAACCTGTGCAAAGCAGCTATCATGTCTGACCCCGTTCCACTGTAATGATACTTGTACAAAGGTTTTTTTACAAAGCAGATGATTCAAAACTGAATCTGCCTTCAAAAGGCAGTACAAGTGCATGTTTACAGGGCTTTCATTGTTTTTTTCTTGCAGGAACAAGGGAGTGATCGGGTTTCTGAATCGAAACTGCACAAGAATATCAACTCAGTCTCTTAGGTCAGTACAAGCCAGAGGATGTAGAAATACAGCTTGATCTCTTGCAAGCATTTCTTGTTAATGCATCAATACAGAACACCACATGTATGTGATATGTGTCACATATCAGTAAATGTTTCAGTCTTGACCCATACAGACATGAGTCAGTACATTGTGTGCTCAATGCTTTGTTGCATCAATACAGAACACCACTGTATGTGATATGTGTCACATATCAGTAAATGTTTCAGTCTTGATCCATACTGACATGAGTCAGTACATCATGTATGCACAACACTGTATAAAACAAGCTACACTAAAATAAATAAATAAACTGTACAATATATACATGTAAAATACAAGTGCTGGGTCTGTGCTGAAAACTGAAACTTGCCATAGCAGCTACACTGTACACAGGAGATCGTTCACTACCATTTGCTACTGGCTAGCATCTGAAGAAGGTGAAAACAAGACCTTTCTACAGCCATCAGAGTGTTTAACTTACAGATTTCAAAAGCTCCATTAACTGGTTACTTTATTTAAAGCTGTCCATCTTGGCACCAGGCCTCAAACATTTCAGTGGATAGTACCATATTTTTATTTTCTTTAAAATTATCTGTAAAACAAGCTAAAACAAGTTTTGTTATAACAACAAAGAGAGGCAAAGAGAGCAAACGTCAACATTATATGGCTGAAAGAGCCTGATTAGAGAACCTTTCCCTGCTTTTGTTGTCATGGAGTTGCTGTTCATTTTCTATTTTTACTGTAAGCATAGTTGTACAAAACAAAAAACATCAGAATATAATTTTTATATATTCCTGCCATAATGATAGACTGTTGCTGTATAGTACTAATATCTCAATAAAGGAAAAATCCTTGATTCTGATTGACTGACAGAAGCGACAGATGATCCAATGTTCAAGCTGCATATGTAGTAACACCAGAAGTCAATTACCAAGAAGTATCCAACTTCCCTATACCTAGTCTCCACGTCATTTTACACTTTAATTCCATCTCTAACAGATTATGTGACATATCTGGGCATGCATGTATTTATTTTATTTCTCTATTGCGCAGCTAACATTTGAGTAACAGCTGATGCATGGTGGGATCCAAACGCAGTTGTGTTGAAATAGACTTTAAAAAATTACAACAATGTCTTTGATAGTAATGGTTTTAGAGTTGCTTGGAAAAATAGAAAACAGTCAGTGGGTTTATAACTGCATACCAACAATGATTATCAAATTGTAGTTTTTAAATGCGGAGTTCAAGGTGTGGCCAGTCCCTGTAGCAGCCGGTTACAATTAGATTTCCCATAATTCAGTTCACAGCTTCTACCCCAGAGTTTGGCATAATTCTCTACCAGGTGGAGCAAGCTTAACAAGTGTACTGTGCCATGGAGACTAGTTATAGGGAAATGGCATACTTCTAGGTAATGGACTTCTGCTAACACTCTAGTACATAGGACACACTGGGATGTAATGTACAGTTACAGCGATTCAACTTATGAATCAGGAGTCCCATGACAGCCAATCAAAATACTACCATTTTCTCTGATAAAAATAAGTACAATCAATACAAATCCTTGAATTCCAGATGTCATAATAATGTATCATTATGACAATGTTTGTTATCTAGTTACACAATTTATCATATGCATGCATGTTTGTGGATGAAGTACAGCTCCCTAGATTTTAACAATATTGTCATGCGAAGCCTTATTAACATTCAACAATAGAGTTAATATTGCAGCATGTGCTAATTTGCTAATACAAAATCATGATATAGGTCAAATTAATTCTGAATTCCAGTTTTGTAGGTCTTAAATACAAACCAAATCATCAAGATACTTTGTTAAATACATTTTTTCTTTCCAATATTATGCTATTTGCCTATATAAAATACTGATTATTTCAGTAAATAAACAAAACAAACAATGTGAGAATAGAGGTGAAGGAAGATTTTTGCGTCTCATTCTCTAATGCAGTACAAGTGCAGAAACAATATGTATTTATTTATATCTGAAGACAGCTCTGAAGAAAACATCATAAAATCCCATCAAGGCCTAGGCTTAAATCAAAGACTGTGACTCTAATGCAGTACAAGAACTGAAACAATGTACATTTAATTATATTTGAAGACATGTCTCAGGGAAAAAACATAAAATTCCATCAAAGACTGGGGTTAAAAAGGGAGCATCTTAATTAGCAGTTTTGAATAAATCACCAGAAAAGTAGAAGATTTTATATTTTTGTTAAAATTTAAGAAAAAACATCCAAAAAGACAGGACAAATGATAGTCAAGACAAGTAGATATATGAGCTATACTTGATTCCTCTTACAAATATTTCGCCGTGTACAAGCTGAGTTAATGTTATTAGTCACCAGGCAGTAACATCCATGCATGACAGCCAGATGACTTGTGGAAGTTCATGATATGTTAAATGCAAGACCTTTTCACATGTTACTGCATTGTTACATAAAAAAATACAATATATCCTCTGTTAACAGCACCCTTAACAACTCCCTGATAGGCAATGTAAAACTTACTATCTCTGAAAACACAACTGAACAATTAAAGATATGGGCTAGAGATGGGGCAGTATGTGGAGTAAGCTTGTGCCTTATGAAAGCGCCATCATACATGCATAATGTATTTTACATATCTATCCAAGGGAAATTACTCTTTCAGTCCAGCTGTAAGAGTTGTCTTTCCCTCGACAGCACTATTTTTGAAACGACCCAATGTGTATTTTACCACACGTTGTGACAACCGAGACAAAATTCAGTCCAGCAGAATCAGGTTTGACCAGCAAGAAAAGAGTGTAGAAATAGTATCGATGAAGTGTTCCTCTCAACATTTCATTTTCTCGACTTCTTAGCCACTGATGGTTGTGAGAGTTCACCAATCGTTGTCGTTGCATCTCCAGTCTGTGATATCTGTAATACCTGGAAGAATTAAAAAATGTGACCTTAGTATTACACGCATTACTATTAAGACACACAACTTCAATGATTAAATGATTGCTTTGTGTACCATATTTTACAAACATTTTCCTCATAAAACCGGAAAAAATTCAAACTAGAATATGCTAGCTGTGACACAAGTCTTCTGTGGCTTGTGCAATTTCTACCTGGCGAAACTCTTGTGACAACATACAGTGAACAGGTGTGTCACCACGGATTAGTAAATGCCCTTGCAACAGACTCAGCATTTTCCACGGGCCCCTGAAGACTTATTGAAACCAATAAAACAAGCATTCTGGAAGTACTGTATTAACCCTAATGGTTTCAACCAAGAAAATAATAGCTGTCTCTGCTAGTTCAAATTTGACACAACCTAATGATGTATGTACAAGTAGGCCTAGTGATAAGAAAGCAAAAACTGTTGAGTTACCTGTGGTGACCCAGCCAGCGACACAGGCACGGGAATGGTGATGTACTGCTGAGAACCTGGGCAATAACACAAGTGCCGCACATGTTTCATAAACAATATTATATTATATATAATGTCATATTATAATTGTAGGTTAAAACATGGCATTTAAGCTTAATTTTTTTACACCTGTTTAGATACAGACACATTTCCTTTGCAGGATAAAGTTTTCCTCTGAAGTAAAACATGATTTTTCCGATGATATAGGATCGGTTTATGGTTTATTTCAATTCAGGGCTTGAAAGCTGACTTACACATCTGACTTATGTCTACAGGCCGGGACAGATTGAACAGACATGAATAAATCACATTAGCATACAGTAGGGAAAATGGACAAAAATGAGCCGTAAACTACCCTTATCCCATATGCTATACTTTTAACATTTGTAAGTTATGATTATAATGATGGCCAAACAACATAACTATTAGCACTAGTGGGCTTCTGCAGCCTGAAAAGCTCTCTAAAATCCCTTTCAAACCAAAAGTAAATGCTTTTAATATAATACTATGCTTAGATTTCTTACCAGCTTGTTGTTCTGGTTGGGCTAATGATAATGCTGTGGCAGGCTGTTGAAAATTAAATATAGATCCATCAGGCAGAGTGGCTGTAGTGGGCGTAGCATACACGACCCCCTGAGGGGTCTGGTACATGACAATTCCTGGGGTCATGGCTGGATTACTGTTAGTTGTGGGTACACCAGTACCCCCTTGAACACAACACGAAGACAGTAACTAGTTTTACCACTAATATCTACATGTATTTATTTATTTATCTGATCAATTGGCATTTTACACCGAGCTCAAGAATATTTCACTTATATGATGGTGGCCAGCATTGTGGTGGGTGGAAACCAGGCTGAGCCCAAGACCATCCGCAGGCCAATCAAATAAAACATGAAATACCTACAAGTAATTAATGCCCATTTGCATGAGTTTGTAATGAACCAGGCATATGTTTAACCATGTAGCACTTATTAATCTGATTTGTTTTAAATGCTGTACTCAAGAATATTTCCATTAATCAAGAACAGTCAGTTTTATGGGTGGAGGAATCCATTCTTTTCCTGTGAAAACCACCAGCACTTTCGTATTTATCTGATAAACTTCCCGAGTTAAAGCCACAGCCTAACATATCTGAACTGTTCCGTGAGATACAGTTCCGGCAGCACAAATCCCACTTCTCAATGTGGGCTTTCTTCAAAATGACAGAAGTGACTCATGAACACTAACGTAAATCTCCCCCTAAAGCATGATTTCGCCTTATATGAATTTCATGCTTAATTTCTCATAATCTACAAATCAGCTTCAGTGAGAACAATGTTTAAAATACCTTGAAAGTGAACTACAAAGTAATTTGACTACAGTAAACAAAGTATTGAATTAACCTTTACACTGAAGTTATAGACCAAGGGAGGTAACTCTTCTTATTTACTGGTACGATAATGTCCCAAGCCATTCATATAAAGCATCTTACTTCCTGTCTCATAATCTGTTTCGCTGAATTTTGTGTTTTTGTTATAAGTTTGGTACCCAATCATACAAACTTACCTTGAAGAATGTTAACATTTGATGAGATGGAAGTCCCCAGGTTTGACAGCGACTGCCCTGTATCCGTGGTTACAGTGTTTTGCTGTAAAGCGCCGCCTGTACAGAAGTGTGAATCTTGATTACTATCAAGGGGAAATACTTAAGCACATCAATATTCTTGATTTTCAGAAGACATTGGTCTGTCAGCATATACAAATAGGATTTTATTTATTTTATTTCTTTGACTGGTGGTTTACTCAAGAATATTTCCCTTATATGACGGCGGCCAGCACTACGGTGGGAGAAAACCAGGCACAGCCCTGGGAAAACCCACAACCATCCGCAGGTTGCTGGAAGACACCATGGTTTTGAAAGCATGGTATGACTAAACTTACAAAAAGTATTATTATTTACACAGGCTACTTATTTATTTGACCCTTCTGAAGAATTAAATACATATATAAATACACCTCTATAAATGTATAACTAATATATCGAGGGTATTACACAGTGAAGGTTGAATATCATGTATATTTTCTGAGTGAGAGGTGAAACTGATAAAACTGATTAAACTTGTATTATAACGTGCCTTCGCTGAGCTTGGATTGGAACAAAATGTTTTGACAAAATGTAGAAACAAAAGTGATATCACTTCTATCAGTGAAGGAAATCCTGACATTTCACCTTTATATAAAATAACAAAGTCTGATGGTTTACAAATTCATATCAAGTTTTTTTCTTTAGTCTAATTTTTTTTCTTTGCAGTAGCACAACCTCTTTATAATAGCTAACATACTTATCACATATTATAAAGTTTATTGCACTTTTTTACTAGAAACAATTTGTTCAAAGCGCCAGTTACCTTCCAGCTAGCCATAAGAAACCTTCCGTGTTGAACTTACCTTGTAGAGAGACAACTTGGTTAGGTGTAGGGATTCGATACAGCGTCTGCTGCTGAGGTTGGGAGATCTGCGAAGTATTCTGTTGTACAGGGATTGTGATGGGTGCACCTACAAGGCAACAAAAGTGAACTGAGTATTCTGTTGTACAGGGATTGTGATGGGTGCACCTACAAAGCAACAGAAGCGAACTGAGTATTCTGTTGTACAGGGATTGTGATGGATGCACCGGCCAGGCAACAGAAGCGAACTGAGTATTCTGTTGTACAGGGATTGTGATGGGTGCACCGGCGAGGCAACAGAAGCGAACTGAGTATTCTGTTGTACAGGGATTGTGATGGATGCACCAGCGAGGCAACAGAAGCGAACTGGGTATTCTGTTGTACAGGGATTGTGATGGGTGCACCTACAAGGCAACAAAAGCGAACTGAGTATTCTGTTGTACAGGGATTGTGATGGGTGCACCGGCGAGGCAACAGAAGCGAACTGAGTATTCTGTTGTACAGGGATTGTAATGGGTGCACCTACAAGGCAACAAAAGCGAACTGAGTATTCTGTTGTACAGGGATTGTGATGGATGCACCGGCGAGGCAACAGAAGCGAACTGAGTATTCTGTTGTACCGGGATTGTGATGGCTGCACCAGTAAGATAACAAAATAAATTGAGTATTCTACTGAACAGGGATTGTAATGGGTTCACCAGATAGGTATCAAAGTAAACTGAGTATTCTATTGTACAGGGATTGTGACTGGTGCACCAGTAAGATAACAAAATAAACTGAGTAATCTATTGTACAGGGATCGTGATGGGTGCACCTACAAGGCAACAAAAGCGAAATGAGTATTCTGTTGTACTGGGATTGTGATGGCTGCACCAGTAAGATAACAAAATAAACTGAGTATTCTATTGTACAGGGAATGTGATGGGTGCACCTACAAGGCAACAAAAGCGAAATGAGTATTCTGTTGTACAGGGATTGTGACTGGTGCACCATTATTCTGAGTATTCTATTGAACAGGGATTGTCATGGGTGCACCTGCAAAGCAACAGAAGCGAACTGAGTATTCTGTTGTACCGGGATTGTGACTGGTACACCATTATTCTGAGTATTCTATTGAACAGGGATTGTAATGGGTGCACCTGCAAGGCAACAGAAGCGAACTGACTATTCTGTTGTACAGGGATTGTAATGGGTTCACCAGATAGGTATCAAAGTAAACTGAGTATTCTGTTGTACAGGGATTGTGACTGGTGCACCATTATTCTGAGTATTCTATTGAACAGGGATTGTAATGGGTGCACCTGCAAAGCAACAGAAGCGAACTGAGTATTCTGTTGTACCGGGATTGTAACTGGTGCACCATTATTCTGAGTATTCTATTGAACAGGGATTGTAATGGGTGCACCTGCAAAGCAACAGAAGCGAACTGAGTATTCTGTTGTACCGGGATTGTAACTGGTGCGCCATTATTCTGAGTATTCTATTGAACAGGGATTGTAATGGGTGCACCTGCAAGGCAACAGAAGCGAACTGACTATTCTGTTGTACAGAGATTGTAATGGGTTCACCAGATAGGTATCAAAGTAAACTGAGTATTCTATTGTACAGGGATTGTGACTGGTGCACCAGTAAGGTAAGAAATTGAGTATTATGTTGACTATCTAAAAGTTACATTAACATGTACTGTAAATTGCAGTGCATTCAATGGTCCATTAGTACTAGATAAGCCAAGGTAGAGACAAATGAGAAGGATATCCATAACTGAATTCATCTGATTGCTGTTTAATGTCATACTCAAGAATTTTTCATCTTTACAATGGCTGTCAGTTTCTTGGTTCGAGGAAACTCAAGTGCCAGAAGTAAATCACCCACCACTGGCAAATTACAAACAAACTTAATCACTTGTAATGTACATAGCATATTAGCATATAAGGCAAGCAGCGTTTTACTTTATATATTGTAGTACCTTGTTGTATGATAGCTGTAATGCCCCCTGTTGGAAGCTGCATCGACATATTCCCAGATTTGGAGGACGCAGTGCTGGTGCTGACAGTGGACGCATTTGACAGGGTGTAGGAGCTAGCAGAGGACATGTAAGGTTGAGTGGAGGTGTAAGACTGACCCCCAGTGATCTGTACTGATACAGGCTGAGCAGTCTGCAGCTGGGTGGCTGTAGGCGTGATGGTCTGGGCCTGCATCAGCTGATGCTCCCCACCCCCAGTGCTGATCATCTGACCCGGAATGGCTGTGTAGATCCCATGTTTAATGCCCTGCAATTCACCAGCCTGAAACAAGGGAGAAAACTCTGATTATTTTATGAAAAGCATTTATTTTATATTTGACTTGTTTTTCAAGTCAAGAAATTTTCAAATAAAAAATGATCAATTTCATGGCTAGGGATCCCATGTTCAATGCCATATAATTCATAAGCCTCAAACAAGGGAGACAATTATGTGATCTTCTTATGAAAAGTACATGTAATGCTTTGACTTATTTCATCGCTGTATAATGCCACACTTTAATAAATTTTCAATTATATTTTATGGGGTGAGGCAACTGAAGTGACCAGGGTAAATCATCAGCCTTTGGCAACCTTAGCTACAGGAGAGTTGTGATTTACAGATACGCACACCATATATAGGTGGAACTGACTGCTGAAATGGTCACACAAGCCTTGCTAAGCTTTTATTGTCACCAACAGCTAACAAACAGTAAGAGACAGTATGCCCCTGCCAATGGCTAGGATTGAATCCCGACCCTTTATGAGCTAACAATTCAGCACTCCGCCACAATCAACTACCATGAAAACTGGGAAGTAAAATCTTTTTAGGTCACCAGTAACAGCAAAATTGAAAAGGCACTGACAGTTTCACTTTATACATCCTTCAACAGTGAATTGTTCTAAGCTTTCAATAAACAGGAGTATCCGGACTGTTGTTTGAACATTTCTCACTATGGACAGTGAGTTGTTGATGACATCTGAGCAGATAACAACATATCAAATGCAGGAAAGCCTAAAAATATACACTGTGATATCACATAAACAGTCGGATAGCCCATTCGGGTCAGGCACTCCATGAACTGAATTCACGGAATTCTTCTATTTTTCAACCTTGTTCATTTCCCATGTGTTCTTTTATGCATCACACAATCAGGTCTCATAAGAATTGGGTTGCTTATACCAGATTTATGAGCTTATTATCAGGTATATATTTATTTGATTTTTTTTGACTGGTGTTTTACGCCGTACTCAAGAATATTTCACTTCTACGACAGCGACCACATTGGTGAGAGAATCCTGGGTCATTACGCTGCCCTAGTGCGCTAACCAACTGAGCCACGGAGGCCCCACAAGGTATATATGTGACAAACAGATAGCCCTGTTCACCTATAGAATACACATTGCAGTAGATTTATTTATTTATTTATTTAATTGGTGTTTTACTCCCTCCTACTCAAGAACATTTCACTAATACCACTTATGATGAGAGACCTACAGACTTTACATGGATTTCTTCATAGTCAACTAAAAAGTTGGTTTGGGACTACAAGTATTTCAGCTGTGAAAGGTTTACTTATCTGCTGAACTGTCATGATAAACAAATTATGGGTCCCAAATATCATAAATCATAAATTTAAGATCACAAATTTATCCCATATAAATATTCTTATCAATATTTCTTCAACTTTTGTGCATGTTTAAGGGTAAACTTTAATGTAATATATCCACCATAATCCTTACAACATAACAGTTTTACAGAAAATGTAATCTTTGGCCTCACAAGATATTCTTAAAACAACACATTGAAGATTATAAAAAATGAAAACTTTGCTTATAAGAAGGGCAACTTGCAAATAAATTTTATATTTATGTAACTCGTATGTAATTTGATTATGGGGATATCATCAGCCAACTTATTGGTGTCATTACAGGGCTAACAAAATTTTATCACTCTAGACAGACAAAGTTTACATGTAATGTAATCTGTAATATATACCTCCAGCAATACTGTATAAACAGGCTTTCAGCATGAAGAATGACATCACCTAGGCCTATAGCTAGGTGACCCAAGTGGGTGGGGGACACCCACCAGGCCCAACCCAGCAGTAAACAACCATTCTGCAAGTATTGCTTTCACTTTACGTTCTTTTATTTGTTTCCCTTCATTCTGTTACTGTCGTGTAAGTATAGCTACTTGTTTGTCATGAAGACCTTTACCGATAAAAACTGATACAATTTCACTGAAAATAAATAAATCACCGTCCAACTGAAATTTGATCTTTAACTTGTCATTTTGAAGCCACATACTACTTTTCAATTCAATATATCACACTTTTCTGAAAGAAAGTCTGGAAAACTGTCCAAGAGGACAAAAACACACAACAATTTTATCTGCACTGGACATATGCAGACAGAAATTCAGACTTGATAAGCAATTCATCCTGGTGAAGTTTCAGTTCAATATGGTGAACCATTATGAAAAACGGTCCAGAAAGCAGTCTTATGCTGGACGAACATCACCTGTCTCCCCAATCCCCCTTCATACCAGCAGAGGACTAATACTAAGCTGTTGTAATCATGTACTGCCTAATAAGAAAATGAAAAACATTCTGAGTAGTCTTCACTTGAAATCTTGTGCAGCATCTAATAATTCGGCCTTATCTGGACCAATGCCTTTTGTGGTTGCATTAATGGAAATATTTAGGGTGTTTCATAGTCCTAGAACTGTACCCTTTCATGTGTTCACCCCCATACCCCCCCCCCCCCCCCCCCACTTCCTTCCTCACCTCCCTTTCCCTCCAACCTACCAACTCTAAAGAAGCCCTGTAACTAGGTAGAGCATAAGTAATGAGTACCAGTAGTATGCATTACCCCTGGAGATAAGAGAAGAAGCTACAGTCTTCCATCAGCAGGCCCTCCAGGAATTTGGCCTTAGCTGTTCTACTTCTGTCCCAAGTAGGGGGCGTCAGAAAAGGGCAAGGAGCCAAAAGAGGATCTAGGTCCTGGAGGAGGGCCTCCTGAACAAGTCCACTGACTAGACAAGGCCAGGGAGAGAGGCCAGACCTTAAAGGTCTTACCCCCTACCCTCTTCTCCCAGGTCCTCTGCAGCCAGAATCACTTATCTAGTCCCTGATTTAACCGCAGTAACAGCTGTTTCAACTTCTGGTATGCTACCCCAATATTCCCCTGTGAGTATAAGAGCAGTGAAAGGTTCTAGGTATATCTACATGGGAAGTAGAAAAATGGGCTGGCCCAGGGAAGCTTGTTTTCACATTTGGGTTGTGCATCTTTTCCTGGCCAATGTTTCATCCTTAGCAGATCCCATCTACAAGTCAACTCCCCATAGTAAACATGTAGGTGTGTATCTATATATAACTTGTGAGGAGCGAAAAGTTTACCTGCTAAGAGAGCTCTTGCTTAAACTGGGTCGAAAAGTACAATTTTCTGTCACAGACAAATATCATAGATGCAAGTTTAGCTTAATTCTTTGCATCTTTTGACAAGCAACGTTTCTGTAGACCACACTGATACAAAATGCAAAATAACAGAAGCAGAATCTATTACCCAAGTCAGAGCAACTGGTAATTACATTTTTTCCCCGGTCTCTTACATGATTATACCGTTGCTTGTGCTCTTGACTAAAAACTGAGTGATACTAACTCATGCACTTTTTCTTTAACATGTTTTTGTTTTTTGGGGGTTTTTTGGGGTTTTTTTTTTTCTAACGGATGTTGCCACAAGGTGGCATTTACCATAAGCGATTCAATTAGCAATATGAGTCAAAGTAATTTTTTCAATAAAATGTTTATAACATAATTAGAAAATTAAAAATCATGAAATATCTATCAGGTAAACACTGATTTCCTTGACCAACATGTATAAGTCTTTCTTGTCATGTACAGAACAAGAAAATGTCTGTCACATCCTCCGTAATTAAAGAAATCTTTGCCCAAAGTTCCACCACATTTCAGTTCTATCGTGTAGGCATATGGTTAAGTGCATGCTGATGAAGTAGTTACAAGGTACTTGCAATGTGCTATACATACAGGAAAACTACTGCTTTTTTTCCCGACTACAGTTAAACTGAATGCTCAGCCTCAACTAATGACGTTTTTGGGGAGTTGATCCAATCAGCACCAAATCTTATTTTTGGTTAAGTTTAAACCACCTACATCACCACAAATCAGAGCAAATAACCTCCATTTACACTGAATGAAAAGGTAATAAAAAGAAGGCTCAAGAGAAAAAAAAAAAACAGGGGAATGGAGTTTGAATGAAAGATTGTAGAACTGTTGGTATTCCAGAGTATATGGCTTCGGGAAATAAAATATTGGCTGCCAATATCCAAAGGATGTATGAAGGTATAAATACCACATATTAATAACAGAATGTTGACCTGGGATGAATTCCATACACAGAACAGTAAGCAAAAAATATAATAAAGTCTGGGTAGGCCAACAGGTCAAAAGGGCTAACCGGGATATTTTAATCTCTACGAAGTGACAGTTATTTGAAATATGGTTGAGTTCCCTATTGGTTTTTGCAACATAAACAGACCACTGCCAGCTGCCATGTACATTCTGATGGAGAGAGAAAGAAGGGAAGAACACATATGTGGTTAGGAGCTATAGATGGGAGAGAGGGAGAGGTAGTGAAACCCTGCAGGGTAATGAGCTCAAGACATGATGACTGGGTACCATCAGTTGAGTATTATATACTATCTACATATGGAGAACTGCCACAGAGAGGCAAGCTGGTGATAAACAGTGATCTGATTACTTCTGCATCATCCCTGCTGGCCTGCACCCCTATCCTCATCCCCACCCCCACCCCTTATAAGGCCCACACCTCCATATGTACACTGGTCCTGGAGAACCCAGATGGTGGCTCTGCTTGATCAGCCAGCCTCTGTAACCTTCCCTGAAACCTACTACATCTGCATCATCTTCAGCACCAACATGCACAAGGGACTCTTGTGTGTATTTGAGAGCTGGAGAGGGTGTGGGGAAAGAGGTGTGGGGGCAGGGGGTGGCTTTTTAATGCCGTCTTCAGAAAAACCTGCTAATATGAAAGGTGCCCTTGGTTGATCACACTGCCCACATGTTTTTCCATACTAACTTCATTAAGAAATATTCACATTTTGGGAGAAACCATCAAAGTCTTCAAAAAAATACTGAATTGCTTCCTATCCAATATGTACATATATTTTATATGAGATACATGTTCAGATTAATTGATGCCTGACGGGAGGTTACTCCTCGGTAAATTGCTACAAACGAACAGACATTTAAGTTATTTTCTTTTTCGGGAAGAGAAAGTAGTTTCCATCCATATCTGCATGCTTAGGTTATCTTATGTTAACCTAAATTAACATAATTCTTTTAATTTATTTGCTTGGTGTTTAATTCCAAACCCAAGACTACAATGTATTTCCCTTTTAAGCTGGGTAGAGGAATGGGCTGAGGAAAGCCTTTCACCAGGTATAAGCTTTGTGCTCAGCTAAGGCAGCCACAACCAGATTCAAGCTCGAAGTCACTGGCCAGAGTATGATCAACTGCAGCAAGAAGAGTAATCCCGCACATTTAGATTTATCCTATTCAAGTAGAATTTAGAGGCATGAATGCTGCCCCTCAAATATTAACAATGGAATTCAGAAAGTGCACATGTACTACTATATGATCCCACCCTTAATATGTAACCTTTATGCATGGGGCCAGCATGGTTCTGAACTTGGTCTGAAAGGCCACAAAAGAAACATCCACACAACATTTAGCAAAAATCGGACAATATTTCAAGCAGTTATGTCACACAAACCAAAAACCAATAAGAATCTTAGAATTCATCAAACAGGCAAAACTTGTGCATGGAACGTGTCAATTCTTATACTTTCATGTGAGCTAGTACACAACAATTTATCAAAACTGGACAATACTTATGGTATTATCACTGTATGGAAGCCAAAGTGTGACCAACAGACAGACAGACAGAAGGATGGATCCTCACTGTGAACTCTGAACTGCGAGAAAATACAACATATAATCCTACATATATAGTAAAGTACATATCAGCTGTTACATATGTGATTAGATGAGAATAATCCAGTATAACACTTACTTATATCAACAAGACTGTTTGATTCCGAAAAATGACTTCAAAATGTTAGCAACGATATGCAGCTGCTGCAAGTATTATTTTCAAGGAGAGAATTTCAATTTTATTATCAAACCTCCTATCAACACATTTATTCTATACAATGCCATTTTACAAGGCACCTGAAGATACAGGTAATTTTCAAAAATTTAAGAATATTTTAATATTAAATTTAACACACCTGTTTCACACCTGAAGACAGCTAAAACATATAAAGCAACAGCTGAACTCTGTAAAATCTGAGGTAAATTCAAAGTCTCTAAATGATGACCCATTAACACATAGTCTGTATAAAATTTAAATGGCAGACACAAACAAAAATCACCCCACCCATCCACCCACCTCTAAAAGAAAGAGCAGAAAAACAACAGCAGGTTTTTACAGAAAACAAGAAATAGTGTACACGTAACTGAAACAGTTTGGAACCAAAATCTTTCACACCCCTTGTTTACTTTGTCTGAAATAGATGTATACTTCATTTACAGCAGCGTAAACATTTCTTCAAGGATCGTGTGGGAGTGGTGAAAGTCACAGAAAAACAGCTTCGCCAGACACAGATACATGAAGGTCTGCAAAGTTTTGACACTGAGAGATGAGTGGGCTCATGTGGCCGAACTATGAATGGCCTCCAGTCTAGGATGATATAACAGGACATTTGGATAGAGAATCTACACAACAGGTTGAACAATTATCAACAATATCTTGGAGTATTAATGACATATGGTTTTATTTTACTGGCTAATTAACACCTATGGCACTAATGCTTCAGCTCTCAACAGATAATGACATTTGGTGCTGCAAATGTTGGCCACACTTTAACGGCCATTAAGTGATAATGCGATCGATTCTCCATACTGCCACACCTGGATCACTTCTATATATGGTCAAAAACCTTGAGGAACTACTTTTCCTCTTTGTGGCCTCCCTGCTAGAGAGGCAGGTGAATGAGATGAGCCCACTCTATGCAAGCCACATTAAGCCATATATCATGCATTCTCCATCACAACAATGTATCAGCTTTCACTGATTGACACAGCTGTTTGTAGAAAATGTCAACTATCTCAGCTGTGATAGTAAACATTAAAATGTCAAATGGTACCAATAAAACAAACCTACACATTGTAGTAAAAGACTGTAGTTGACTGAAGACCAAGAATGAAATTGTATCTTTTGTCAACAAATTGTTCCAAAATGTCACTTCAAAACAAAAGGTAATTTTCCATGTTTTTAAGAAGTATGTAATTAGTAGATTATATACGGATTCAGACATTAGCTAATCAAATCACTGGATATTTACATGCCAGAATGCATCAATTGGTGAATGCAAGAATTCTTGTAGCTTTCAAGTCAGCAGGACAACTTCCAACATTTGGTACATGCTTTTATCAGGATAACATTCTGCTTGATGGTTCTGTATATGAAATAAACAGTAATTAAATTTAAGCGTTGCTGTTTTACTTCTTACAAAAAAATAAAAACTCATATTATTACATCTGGGTCTTTTTTTGCGGGGGGGGGGGGGGGGGAGTTACAATTTTAGATGCAAATGCATGTAAATTTTTGAAAATCGCACATATTTCCAGTAGCACATCATCGTACCATCCAAACAAACCTCAAAATGCCTTTCTAAGATGTATATGGATCATTTATCACAACTGATTTGCCTGTCTTTCACAAAATGTTGTCAGTAATGGCCTTGCTAGGACGACTCCATCAAGCAAATGACCTTTTGATGAAAATCTCTGCATCTGATTTCTATTCATCTAAATAGCTCTATTTTATACATATTTTGCATCGATGGTTGAGACTTTCCATAAAGACCTTCATCAACGAAATGAATGCTGGGTGAGCTTGGTGCTCCCCAATCTGCCCCAAAACCTACCCACCCACACACAAATAAACTTGTTGACGACAGGGATTGGCTATTCACATGTAATTTCCAGGCTGACCAATGGGGCCTTTAAAAAAAAAAAAATAAGTACTTTCAAGTCACTTTTATAAAACATCTTAAACGGCATATTAAGTAACGAAAAAGGACTGTTTGATGTATCCCTTAAAAACCTGACTATACATACATACATACTTACAAACATGTACATACACAAAACCTTTGGTACATGCTCCGTGGGTAATCTGCTAGGTAAGAAGAATTTAAAGATAACCACAAAATTCCAGTTGCTGTGCACTCAGGCCCACTTTACAGTGAATGGACCATGTTAAAAGATATGATGTTCAAAATTTGTCTAACCAAACAACTGGCAGACAAAGAGAGTGGCTTACATACAGCTTTGGGAAATTACATGCATAGATCTGACACCCAATTGCATTCCCCTACATCAATCTCTACATCATTATTTCGTCCTATTTAACTCCCAGCACTGACCTGAAGTAGTTGATGCACCAGTGATGTCCTATGTCTCACCAACATATTTGTTTCTTTCCTGATCAGTATTAGAGATCCCCCCAGTCATATTCTTGTGCATTTTTATTTCGAACAGTTCTTAATTTGTTACAGCGGTGTCAGTAAGTCATTTCAAATCATACCTGACAGATAATTTTAACTTCTGACTACACTCTGATAAAATAATACTGATTATTCATCTCGTTGTCAAACCAAAATTACACACTACGTCTTCTGTCTAACTACCCTAATTCTTCAAACCATCTTCCACCTCTGCAACCAATAGTTTGAAAACATTCTGGGAGAACTATGGAGTGTAGAGAAATAATTTGCACAGTTTTATGACGCTTGCCTTCTTAATGACACAAACCAACAGTCTTCAGCATCATTCTCATAATTGTGTGCATAAATTCCACTGAAAAAAATAGTGCTTATCTGACTGAAAAGGTTGAAGATTTACATACAAGTATATACACAGAATCAATATTCATTATACATGGCTTTTAAAGATCCCTGTTTCTATGACATGTTCTTATCCACCAAGTAATATTACATCATACTATTTAATACAAATGGGGTACTACAAATAAAGTGAGTCCATGATCAACAACATCTGAAGCCTATTCCTGACAGTAACAAAAAAAAAAAAATAAAATGGTTAAGTCATTCAGATATCCCAAGAAATTATGAACAAAAGTGAACAATATTCCCAAATCTGACACAAAGTCATTCTCAAACTTATGATTATTTACTTTTGAATGTTTCAAGATGCATGTACATGCCATACTTCCTGAAATTATGATTGTCAAGTGCCCTAGTGCTGCCACGTCATATTCTTAGTCACCCCTGCTCTGTCACATTTTGATGATTAAGATTTGTCAAATCACAAAATGTTTCTTGTAATCCTTATTCACTAAATTAGTTTATGTGGCGTGTTCTTTTTAAGTTATAAAAATGGGCTTAATGACAAGGATTCATGAGTTCTCCACAGTCAACAGGTACTCTCGGCATGCAAGCACACACCCTTTCTTACATCCAGAAATTCATTGAGTAATGGCCGAAAATATGTGTACCAGGCATAGCAGCAAGAAGACAGCTAATACACATCATTTAAGAGGAGTGTTAATGGAAGCACATTAGATTTCTTATTAATTCTCAACAATTTTTCCACACCTATTTCCAAAAGATTCTTTTTACAGACTATGTGTTCTGTTGGTAAAACTGAGAAATTAGGACAATATAAATAATCTGCTTTTCTTTCTGTTCACACAGTTTTCAAGTTTTTCCCACTCTGACCCTTGATTAACACAGTTAGAGAGAATAAAGTCTGAAATTTGATGCCAAAAATGTAAAAAATATTTACATTTATTCCATGAATAAATCCTATTTGAAAACTGCACAGAAAGTCACACTTAATGACCTTTATTTGCCTCTAACAAAGTACTTCGCACTTGTGGGCATGAATTTCTTGGTCAAATACCAAACAATAATTTGAGGACGGGTCCCAAATTAGGTTACTCCTTTTACCTTTGTTTCTTCTTCATTGACAGCATAGGAAAGTTCTGTTTCTTCAAAGCCGGTGGGGTTCATGCGCTGGTCTATGGCTTGCTGGGTGCCGGGCACATTGGGCTGTTCAGGAGAGTTAAGGCAGGTCTGTATCAAGGCTTTCCCACTTTCACTGGTGATCATGGGCTGGAGTTTGCGGGTGGCGAAAGTGTAAACATGTCCAGTCTCACTGGCCACGAGTAACATCACCTGGGTTCCGGTCAATGTCGACAATTCATATGCCTGGTTAAACAGAACAGGCGGTCAATTTCTATTAAAAATCAAACTGACTTCTACATCCCATTATTCGTTATTCAGCAGATATAAGAATAATCTAGAGAAACACTGTGATATGTAATGACGTACAACAAAACATGTTGATTAAAATGTTAACTTTCAAGGTAAAATATTTGAACACAGTTACTTTTTCAAAACTATTATTCCTACACACATACATACATACCAAAATAACATAAGTTGAACTTGCATCATAAAAAACAACTTTAAGAGTACCAATAACATCATTCTAAAATTAGAAATAAGAAAAAAAAGTACAATGTAATTTACTCAACATAAATTTGAGTAAAGTTTGTGCTCCCAAATAAACAATCAGCTTTAATGATAAGCATTTTGCAGAAGTAAAGGATACTACATGCTACAGGTGTAACTGACACTAACTTAGAGAAAATATTTTACATAAGAAATATGCAATACTATAAGTACATTCTAAATCAAAATGTTACTTAAACTTTACAACATATAGTTAGACATTCCCAAATTACTCTCTCCATGTTGCAGTGGAAGCAATCAGAACAGCTAGTTCTAAGCAACATCCAAACAACGTAGTAAATGGAACACTACTTGTTTATATTATATCTATAATCGTACAAAAACAAAGTTGATCGACTTTTATAGCCACAGAAAAATCTAGAACGCAACTTTTTTCTTAGGTTATCTTGAGGACTCAAACGACAAGTCTGACCTGATTTTACCATTACTATCATCTACAGTGATTACTAAATACTCTAAGTCACGCACATAAAATGCATACCACACCTACAATTCTACATCACTTTGCGTTTCAAAACGCGTGACTCTTTAAAGTTTGTTTACCTTTTTCATTATGCCCGTTTTACGCTTGCTAAAAGTCGTGTACCGTCGAAGTTTGTTTTCAATAAACTCCATTTTAATCTTGACTCTGCCTTTTGTTTTCTTGCCCGGTTTGAGTCCGGTTGGTGCCCCATCCTGGCCCTGGGAGAGCTGTGCGTGCTGTCCCCCGATGACAGGTCCCTTGGACAGCCGCCCGGCCCCTCCCCCTCCTTCCGAGTCGGAGTCGGAATCGTCGTCCAAACCAGGGTTTTCCATGATCATAGTAACATTCCCTTTCAAGCCTTCGTTTGTCGGAGTAGTTTGAAGCACGGGACGGTTGACATTCGCCCCATTCAAGCTGTCCTGTCCAATGTTTGCCTTATTGATCGTTACTAGGCCACCACTGTTCCGCAAATTCTGCATCTTCCTGCTCCAAATTGGAATAATTTACCAAATACTCCGCTTGCTCATGTGGCTGCTCCGAAAAAGGCTATGTCAGCAGTTAATCGGCTGTGTACGCGCGCTATATCAAATAGTACGGCAGCCTTGTTTCGTCACTATTCGCTTCCCACGTTCAAAACGAACAGTGGCCTGATTAATTTATTGGTAAGTCAAAATGACTCGAATCAGATCAACATTGTTTATTAAAAGCGTTTATAACATCTGTCCGCGCTTTGGGCGGAGTGATATACATCTGGTGCACATATGGACGGCGAAGCCATCTTTGGTAATGCTACTTCCTATATATGGGCCGTACGTCCATGTATGGTGCATAAAGCCCGCCGCCGCCGGCTAAACAACCCAGCGATTCATGGCCAGGCACCGCCAAGCTCCTTTCATGAATGGATGCTGGCGAATGAAGTGCTTGGAGTCAACACAATCTTGTTTTTGTGTCACCTCACTCGTAATTTGTCACGAAACTAATAAAGACATTATTTCACCGACACTGAATTTATATTCACATTTGAAACTGAAAATATAAATAGACTACAGCATGGCGATAATCTCAATTAATAGTTAAAGTTAAACACTTCCTAATTAGATATACATATCGCAGTAGTAATGAAACATGCATACATGTGTTGATCGACCCGAGAATACTGTTACTTTGCACAGGCCCTGTATTACACGCCATTGCCCCTGCATTGGTGAATCCTTCGCTTTAAACACATGTGTTTGCCCACGATTGCATGGCGTTTGAAATACATGTAGGCCTGTGTCATTCTTTGTTGAATTCACTAATTCACTAAGACCTGGGATAAGGACAAGCAGTTGTGACTCCTAACTGTGAATACATGTAGGCCTATTTAGCATAGGTGTGTCCAATCTTAACAGAGTCGCCAGTAATTATGATTAACGCGTAATTTAAGTGCACGACATGCTGGCTAAAGTAATAAAGTATTACAGACTTGTTAGGCCTATTAGTACATAGCGTGCAATTTGCAACTGTGTTTGATGGATCTACTGTCCACGCGATCAGGGCTATAGTTAGGCCTACAAGTACATTGGTCTAAGCATATATAGGCCTATAGGCCTAATATTATGGCCTAGACTACAGACTAGGCCTATGTATGTATGTATATCATATTATGAACTACATGAAATAAGAGTCTCCTGTACACAAGTTCATATTGTTATATATAGGCCTATATATATAAAGTTGATATAAAGTTGATGGACTTTTACAGCCACAGAAAAATCTAGAACGCAACTTTTTTCTTAGGTTATCTTGAGGACTCAAACGACAAGTCTGACCTGATTTTACCATTACTATCATTTACAGTGATTACTAAATACTCATAAAATGCATACCACACCTACAATTCTACATCACTTTGCGTTTCAAAACGCGTGACTCTTTAAAGTTTGTTTACCTTTTTCATTATGCCCGTTTTACGCTTGCTAAAAGTCGTGTACCGTCGAAGTTTGTTTTCAATAAACTCCATTTTAATCGGTTACGTCGGTTATATTAGTCATAGGCAGATATCATTAAATTAGTAGTGGTGTAACTATAAGTAACAGCAGAAACCCATTAGGTAATGAACTTCTGGTAACAGCATCACCTTTAGTTGTTTGGGATTTACAAGTGGCCAATTAGGCTGTGTTATTCGCTGTATATATAAGCCCATCCCCTGTTTTTGTGAGGGTACGTTGGTGGAATGGACCAGAAGGTTAATATGTATATGTAGGCCAATATATTGGTGACTATATGCATTTATGAGGTTATTGGTTCGAAACCCGGTCTTGGCTAATTTTTAGCATTAGAATCTGATATATACCAGAAATTGTAATGTCCAAGGTATATGTAACACATATGCTGCTATTCAATTGTCGTATGTCATGGACATGTCGACTGTGCCGTCGTATACAGGTTAAGTCTTTGATTTGAATGGTGCAAATAGATGTATATAAATACTGGTCAACTCAAGTTAGTAAAAGTGGCACAATTTTGGGCACTTATACGATCAACTTTGTCTTTGAACTAATGCGTCCACGACTATACTCATTTGATTGGTATTTGATGTATGTATGCATGCATGTAACCAACTTAATGCATTTGCATGTATAACGGCATGCTCTAATACTTGACACTATTATATATTTCTGAAAAAAACTTCGAATATTGGCCTACAAAAGGGTTTTTGAATAAACTGAAAATCTATGCACATGACAGAAGAGCATGCGTAATAGCTATAGAGATGAGAATAAGGACATCATAAATATTGTCGGCCCATGTACATATACCAGTAGATTAAAAATAAATTTGACCTGAGGCAATGCTCCTTCCCACGACAAACCGACCCAGTTTGCAATGCTGAACGGGCTCTCCAGAAGTTTACTATAACAGTCTGAGTCAGCCGAACCCATCAGCTTGTCTGTATAGTAAAGCCGACAAATACCAACGTTTTACAAAGTTATACGCCCTCTCTAGAAACGTGTAGTAGGCGCAAGAAGTTTCTGTATACGCTTTTTCTTATGTACGCCCGTCTATACAAGTTTTGTTTTGTGTTCCTTTGGGTCACATGGAGGTGGAGTCCTGTCCCTATCTTTTTTCGGACATCTCAGCAACTTTTAGGTTAACTTAACTCATTTCAGTTGAAGCAAAGACAAACCGCTACATTTATTAGATAAAGCAGAAATATATGAAATTTAATTTTTAAAATGGCAAGACTATATGCCATGCATGTGTTTTAATATTAAATAGTATACATGTATAATTATATTTTCATTGACCTAATTAATGGGTGTTTGGTTGGGCACCAATGTTCATTGTATTGTTAGTTTACATTACTACTGGGTAGTTTAAATACCATATCTAAAACATTTGATACATAAATCTGCTGAGAAAACAGTCAGCACATGCAATTGTGGCCTATATCACAACATATAGACCTGTGTTCAGTATGTAATAGTACAAAATTTGTAAATCTGTACATTCATCGAATATTTGGTTTTCTTTGTGGATATGTAGATTTGTAATTGCTCTTTTCTTGTATTTTGTGTTCTTGTGTGTTTTCTTGTAAAGTGATTGTATGGTACTTCCATGAGTAATTGTATAGATCAGTGATATTTAATATATTACAATCAACATCACTGCATATTTCTTTTTTACCTAATCCTGCTTAAGTGATGGTGCTAGGGGGCGTGTAATTTACTACCTTTTAAGCATTTATATCCATGAACAATTAAAATAAAACCGTAACTGATGGGATAAACTGATCGGATACGTGTGACCATTTGACAGCTATCACACTGTCGTCGCTGGTCTGTTTTTACTATCTTATGCTGTACGTCTTTGGCTATATATTAAGAGGACTGCACAATTATTGTACGTGCTTGAGTGAGTGCTTGGGGTTTAACGTCGTACTCAACAATTTTTCAGTCATATGACGACGAAGGAATCATTACGGTGCATGTACGTGTAATGTGCCTCCTTGTTGCAGGACGGATTTCCACCGCTCTTTTATTTAGTGCTGCTTCACTGAGACGACTTACCGAAGGCAAGTAAGCCGCCCGCCCGAGCCATTATACTGATACGGGTCAACCAGCCGTTGCTGAACGCCAAGCGAGGAAGTTACAACTTCCTCTTTTAAAGTCTTAGGTGTGACTCGATCAAGGATTGATCCTGGATCTACCAGTCCCGAAGCGGACGCTCTACCAACTGTGCTATCCGGGCCGGTCACAATTATTGTAGTCTACTTCGATGCCATGTTTGATCGCGTGTGTTAATTACTGCTTTCAGGATATATATATATATATATATATATATATATATATATATATATATATATATATATATATATATATAAGGCTTACATTCTTATAAAACATAGATATTTGGTATAGGATGCCAAATCGTAATTACTGCTTTCAGGATATATATATATATATATATATATATATATATATATATATATATATATATATATAATGAACTATAATATGCGCGTTTTTCCATGTTCATGTTCATGGTACAGGCGCGTTTCCCCTTTTTTAATTTATTTTCACCAAAAAAAATATTCATAGCATTTTCTTGCTTTTTTTCTACAGCTGTATGTATGGATTTGGCATCCTATACCAAATATCTATGTTTTATAAGAATGTAAGCCTTATATATAGATGAAAACAATCCCGTGTTCATCGAGAAAAGCGCACGTATGAGTCCATATACTGGAACATTTTATGACCATGCACAAAAGCTCCGAAATGGAACAATGGAACTTTGGGGATTGTTGGAATCAATCTATATAGATTTCATTTCCTGTAACACCTTTTTCGGTAGAAAACGCGTAGAAGTCGAGGTATATTATAGATATAATTGGACATATGAACACATTTTCTTGGAAAATATTTTATACAACTATAATTCTAAGGCTGCGATTATATGTGTCACTCTTTTCTATAAATATCGACAAAATTAGTGAATAATATTCTAGTTGTTGACATGTCTCTTTCTGTAACTTTCCTGTATCCGATCTGCAATCGTAGGTATTGTAATGCATTTCAAGCCCCTCTCCCACCTTCAAGAGTAATGGCTATATTATAGGTGCCCATCACGACGCAAGGGTCAACATCGGTCGTTATGAGTTTATGCTGGCTTTCTCTTAAGGCGTATAACTGTGAAGGCCTGCCAGTAATATACTGTTGGTCGTTGGTTTCCCCCCGGCTCTGTCCAATTTCCTCTCACCACAGTGCCGGCCGCCGTCATGTGAATGAAATATTCTTGAATGGAGTGAGTGAGTGCTTGAGGTTTAACGCCGTACTTAACATCAGTTTTTCAGTTATATGACGACGAAGGAGTCCTTATAGTGCATGTAATGTGCCTCCTTCCTCTTTTAAGGTCTTTTACGTGACCCGGTCTACCGCCCCGAAGCGGACGCTCGCCAGCTGAGCTACCAGAGCCGGTCTATACGGCACAGAACATCAATCAAAAAAAAAAAAAAAAAAAAAAAAAAAAAAAAACATCAATGACATTGGCTGTCATGGACAAGAAGGTGACGAGCACTACAACAATGTGGTACGAAGTAACCACGAAATATGCTATATGGGTGACCAAGACAATATGTCACCATGTACCAAGATTATAGACAAGAATATAGACAATATATTGTTGCTACGTTGTTCTACGAAGTGACCATCAGATAATAATATGATGTATCAATAAATGCATTAGTACGACGTACAATGATTTATCAAGAATTCATATACCATACAGCAAGATGTGTATAAGTAAAATAAATGGAGGTAGATGACACGATGTTCGAGATTAGCGCGCTATCGCAGCGTAATGACCCAGGAGCCTCTCACCAATGCGGTCGCGGTGAGTTCAAGTCCAGCTCATGCTGGCTTCCTCTCCGGCCGTAAGTGGGAAGGTCTGTCAGCAACCTGCGGATGGTTGTGGGTTTCCCCCGGGCTCTGCCCGGTTTTTCCAATCACCATAATGCTGGCCGCCATCGTAGAAGTGAAATATTCTTGAGTACGGCGTAAAACACCAATGAAATTAATAAATAAATACTATATGATCAGTATCAGCTACTGTTGGCCGAGTTGTAATAGGAAGAAGACAGGCCATCTCACACCAATTTCCTGTGTGCCGATCCACAGGTGTCGCAGGTTGTTGTGAGATGGCCTGTCTTCTGCTTGAACGTGCTCATACACACATGGTACATTCTGCAAGAAGCATAGCATATAGCCTCATACGATAGACACACAGCTGCGACCTACCTGGCTATAGCGAGACCTGACAAGGGAACGCATTATGGTTTCCGACATTGCACATAATATCATCAATCGTATTGTTATAGAAACGTGCAATGCCATGTGAGTGCAGAATACCATGAAGAGGTCATGCCCTTCCCCATAACCACGAAAAACAAGAAAGCAATGGCTGGAACGTTCTCAATTACGTAATGGAACTTCCACTAAAATTTGGGTACATTTAGAGATGGAAAAGATCTACCAGGCACGTTGTTCAGCCAATGGTGTTTTCATCAAAATTCACTCCCTCTCACTGTTTGTGGAGATTGGTTGGAGATTTGACTGACCAAACTGGTTTGGCTGTTCAACGAACGAAACACATAGCCATATGTTGCCCAAGCAACTGTAAAGATTCCTTGCTCTTACGCACTCTTACAGAGTCGTCTTGACTGTATGTCGACAATAAGAGGCCAAGGACATTCGTGTGGCCCTTTGAGCAGTCACACGCTCATTGAAAACTGTATCGCATCTATTCTGCCTAGATCGGCTGATTTTGAGAACCGTTACAACATGGCGATGCTTCCAGAATGATTAAGTTACCTTTAGGATTGAAACCTACAGAATATTTGCAAAGCCTTTACGAATATTTACGAATCATTGCAAACATACTTCCAGTTACGAAATTTCTGAAGTTTATTAAATTGCCGCCGAAAAGAAAAATAGAACACGAATTCATTACGAACGCTCACGAATCAATACGAAAGAACACGAATGTAAACACGAATGCAAACACGACTGCATTACGACGTCAATTCGTAAGAGTCCGGCAAAAAATTGTCTTCACCGTATTTCTTGACAATACTTCTTAGCACCATTGTTCTCTCCTCGTGTCTAGCTATATTATATTAGTCTCTTGCCAATGTGGTGGTCATATTCTTGAGAAATCTTGGTCATTCTTGCTCGTCACTGAAGTCGTATAGAAAATCCTTTACATTTCTTGATTGGTCGTGACAATAAATCATGCTATCAATAACCATGATTTAACACGACACAGCCAAGATCACGAATCGACAAGGCAATATCAGGAATTGTCTTAATATGTAGATATACGACATACCAGATTTGTTCAACCTGCATCTTTTAAAATTCGAAAACACGTCACGGTAGGACACGACATACTAAGCTTCTAAATTGATATGGAGGTTAATACGGGATCAGGAAGCCTATGCGTGTAAGTGCGTGTAACCGAAAGTTAAAAAAGCCGAAAAGGGACTTTGTTGCCCAGCTAAACGTGTATGCGTTGAATAGAACTGTTAAAATGTAAACTAAAGTTTTCAAAAACACTAGGCATTGGCGGCAATAAGCGGTTGAAGACGATCGCCTGTGGACGTTTCTGCAATATGAATGGCGTTTGACGAAGCGCTTGCCTTCCACCAATATGTGCTAATGTGCATGTCATCACACGACGAAAAGTTCGTCAGCAATCTGCCAAAGATCTGGCTTTTCACTGGGCACTCCATTTCTGTTCACGTACCAAAAAAAAAACAATCAAATCAATTTCATACATTTTGAAACCGGTTTATTACTTGAAATTTGGAGTGGTGTTCTTGAACGTTTGCACACTCATGTGCATAGAGCAAAATTAATTTGAGTGCGCAATTTCCGACATCTGAAAGAATGCCATTCAAGAGGCATCATAGGACAGTCGCTGTATTTCTCCCTATTTACGATGTACACAAGAATATAAACTTAGATTGCTTTCACAAAGGTCATTTTCACAAGTTATTTCTGAGATTGTGTCATTCTCCTTAAAAATCCATAAGAATACCATACATATCTGTCCAGAGGGAATATTTGAAACGATATATAGTAAATAAAACGACAATATATGTGTATATGTATATATCGTCAGTGATTTGACTAAGGCACAATAATGTATATATATACCTTACATGTTAAAAAACATACACTATCTAATAGATACGATTTTCATATTTTCGAAGAAGCCACGAAAATTTCAGGAAAGTATACTAATAAAAGTGATAAAAAGTTATTTGATATCGGGCGATGCACCCAGGGAAAAGTCTTCGCTTTCATGAAAGGGTTATCTAAAGGGTTATCTTCGGGAATACAATGCATTTCTGAGTATGAAAGAAAACAACTAAAAACACTTCTTGACTAAAAATGCAGTAGAATGCGAATGACCATTTATATCAATGGGGAACGTCTCTCAGCTAAAGTAACTCGGGTCAAAGCTATGTAGTATATATATTGCTCATTACCGCTTTTGCGCAATGAGGATTTCTGGACAAAGTGATATAATAGTATATAAATATAGTACTGGTGTATTGCAAGAGAATAATGGCCAATCAGGTTAATGGAGAAAGATAGGTATAATAGGTCAGCATATAGTGAACATGAATGAAGAGAAATCCGTTAATTTTGTATAAATTAAGCTTCAGTGCATGGACAGGTTCTATTTAGCTATTTCTGAATTACATGCGTCAAAATTTAAAACCTCGTCACGGTATTTTAATTTTGAAACTGCAGTCGGAAATGTGGGCACATCAGTGTTTAGACAACATGTACGAGGTGGTCCCAATTTCTATGGACCAAAAATAAGGCATAAAATCGAATTTTAAATTCCAATTTAATTTAGAAATGGCTTTGTGGATCCATTCCCATGCGGTCCATGTTGCCTGATAACCTTGTTAAGTGTTGATTTAAGAGTAGCTCTATAATGGGATTAATCATAACTGGCTACTGGTATTCAGTCTAGAGAGAATTCTTCAGATGATCGTTTGTTATGTATACAGGTATGACGCATGTTTATCAAATTCAACTACAGAGAACTGTCTAGAAGTTATACACTATAATGTACGCGTATGGACAGTAGGGCCTATGCCAACAAAACCTTCTGATCGTCGTTAGTTAAACATCCTGGTATAACTAATCACCCCTAGCGACCTACGGGGAAGACAAATCTTACATCATCAGCAATACATATCAGACTGTCAGATGGAAATGCAGTTTCCTGCAAGATTATGTTATCTCACATAGGAATACAGCCCAATTTTGATCAGGAGAAAAGAGAGAAAGTGGCATTTTTCATTTTGTAGCACAAATGAGATATCCAGCAGCATTATCATATATTTTGTTTGTCTAATTGGCAGAGTTAGTGCGGGATGTGGCTGATTTGGGAAGTGACGTCTCCTTAGCATTCTCCAGAATCCAGGGGTGAGTCAGAACATGAGTTAATGGCAGTCTCTTCATGGGGTCATGACGCAGAAGCTGTGAGGGAAAGAAAGCATTTTATTGACATGATTCTTGCTTAATGCCATGCTCAAGAATTTTCACTTTTGCGCTGACTGTTTGTGTGATGTACAGACTTGCCCACTGTATTGTCAGAACACAGGTGACTTAGCTTTTTGCTTGTTTATTTATTTTTTATTTGACTGCTGTTTTACTCCATACCTCTAACTAATGTAAGCCTGATCAAATGGTCTCAGAAAAGCCTTCGATCACTTACTTTCACCAAAGCCCCTTGAACAATCTAGAAACTGAACTCACACCTTGTGTGACTAGTGGCTAAGAGACACACACATTTATACTTCAATAAGCAATGTCCCATGCCTTCAAGATAGAACACCAAAAGATGCTAAACTGGTCTCACATAGCTGGTAAAGGCTGTTGACGTAAATTCTGAAAATATGCCTAAAATACAGAGGTAATTTAAGGACACTAAATATGCCCAACATATGTTGAAAATTTTTACAAAATTTGTTTGCACCATTTTCTTCATTTCACAGCTTTTTTTCATGAATATTAAACCTACCTTTGAAATCAAATCCCTGGCACCGTTGGATACATGAGAGGGAAAATGCAGATCAACTTTGGTGATTCGTCTGTATGTCTCTGTGTTTCCCTCTGCTTCAAACGGTGGTTTCCCTACCAGAAACTCGTAGCAAAGGATGCCCACTGTCCACAAATCTACCTTCTCGTCATGATGGCGCCCCTCTATCATCTCTGGGGGAAGATAATCTAGTGTCCCACACATCGTTGCTCTCCTGTAAAAAAAAAAGATGAAAGTAATATGAAATTCAGTATTCCTGTATAATGGAGATTCTCTATTATCCCTACAAGAGCCACACCTTGTCAAGCATAGTACATGTCCCAAAAGTACATCCAAGACTAAGCAGTACATGTTATTTGATTCCGAGAGATGTACTGATCTTGAAAAGATGTTCTGATGTTTGTTTGAAAGGTAGAATGATATCCTTCTGGAAAATGTGAAATTCAGCACAAAAAGTAACAATATGAATTACTTGTTTGCTTCTAAAAATGTTTTTGCACCTTTGGGGCCAAATTTTAGGTTGTTAACTCCTAATCTATAGGCCAAATGATATTACCCTTTTCTGGGTAGAATGTCAAGCTACAAGTGCACAACTGAGTCATATTCATAGGATTTCCTTATTTGCTATGTGAATATAGCATATACATGCAGGTTTACTCAGCATCAGTTAATGTGTCTTTCAGCTATAAATAAATTCAATTCCCTAATGTATCCACGCATATTCACTCTAATGAACAGCATATATATTTAATTTATTTATTTATTTGATTGATGTTTTATGCCATACTCAAGAATATTTCACCACTGCGGCCAGCATTATGGTGGGACGAAACTGGGTAGAGCACAGGGAAACCCACGACCATCAGCAGGTTGCTGTCAGACATATATAGTTAATACTAGAATACAAAACTGGACATCCTGTTTTATGACCTCTTTATACATCAAGAGTATTATTGTCATTTGGTATTTGCTATTTCTGGGTACAGCACAAATGACAATTCTGATATTTAACCACTTTCTACATGACATCCACTAATCTTGCTGTACACTGTCACCTTACATAGTTAGGCATACATGTACTGTACAAAAAATACTTCTTTAATTATTGGATTGCCTTGTAATGCAATACTCAAAAACTTCACTTCAGTTATACAATGGTTGTCAGTTTTCAACTTTTCAACTCAACTCTTATGTAAACTATCAGTGACATATGATTAATATCATTAACTGAAATACAAACTTTGCTCAGTTTTGTTGTTCTTGTTTCACAAAGATGTTAGAATAAACACTGAAACGTAACCAGAAAACAAACACTGTTGTTATTCATACACAACACATCTATTCCTTTACAGATCAAACTACATAAACCTGCAAGTTGTGACAATGAAACATACCTTGCAGAAGGTGCATGGACTGACCAACCAAAATCAGCTATCTTTAGTTCACCTGCCAGTCCCAGAAGCAGATTTTCTGGCTTGATATCCCTGTGTATGACTTTCTTGGCGTGACAATATATTAAAGCCTGTGCCAGTTCTGCTATGTACTAAAAAGAAATATATACAAATATGTTCAATCAAGCCATCATTAAAATAAAAATAATAATTAATGTAAAAAAAACAGCCTTGTTTTTACTGGGATTTTGAAAGAGGTTTTTGCTTTATTTTTCTTTAAAATCTTTATCTTTCCCCGTTCCCCCTACTGACCAAAGTTCTGTACATACATGTACTTTCAAACTTTTCAGTGAAGAAAACCTTCAGATTTTCTTTATATTCAGAAGCTTTTTTTTCTTTTCTCACCAATCGGAAGACGATATCTGTGATATCTTAATAATATATCTAATACAATTATGCTTCTATTTTTTAACAACTCCAACCTTATTCATCTCATGCATTCATAATGGTTTTAATCAAAGTGTGTTGATAATAATAATAAAATTTTTTCTTTTTGTCCTTAAACTGTCTCTCTTCCCTGAGATTTTTGTAATATATTTTTCAACTTTATAGTATTCTTGCAATTATTAAGAAAGCTGGTGATATGAAGGGCCTGGGTTTTTTTTTTTTACAATTAAAAATAAATTTCTTTGCCAGTATTGTTAATATATTAAGGGGAGATTAGCACTTTCCCCATCCTAAGATAATTTTTCCCCTGTTAAGATAAGGTTTAGTTTGGAACTATTTATCCATTCTTCAGTCGGGCATTCCAGAAAAATATGTGTAAATGTTTCTTTGGTGATTTTACATATTTCACAAAACATTGTCATCTTTACCGCCTATTTCATAGAGATATGATCTTGTTGGTATTATCCTATGTAATATTTTGTATTGAAAATCCCTCAGTTTTGTGTCTTGCGTACAATAATAAATAGATATTACATGCATTCCTGGCTATTTGTAGCTACCAAACTTTATAACATGTTTCACTTATAACAAGGTAGGTAGATTTGTCAGCTACTACCGACATCTTAAAATAAGGGAGAGGTGTACTTGCAATCAAGACATAAAACCATAATGGGCAGCTGGTCAACTTCCGGCCTTCACAAAGAGTAAATTCTGTCAATCTAGGCAGAGTAATGCAGTCCTGACTATGCCTAAATGAACGACATGATAACATGTTACAGGGTTGAGGAATTAAGCATTAAATTCGAGCGGAAGATTAAAATGTCAACTTGGTACAAAACGTAGAGACTTACTGTGGCCGTCCTGCGGTCATCAAATCTACCACTTTTCTGTAATTCTTTGTACAGTTCCCCTCTACCTGCAAACTCTAGGATCAGGAACACTCTCTTTGTGTCGTGAAAGTAGCCGTGCAGTTTTAATATGTGATCATGTCTGCAAACACAGCAATGTTAAATCATTGCATTAAATGTGTTCATAATTTATTAAATTGAAAAACTGGAACAGTAAAAACACTGTTCACAGACAACAAGATTTACAGCTCAAGTTTGTAAACTTGTTAAAGAATCTTATGTACACGTAATTTATAAACCTGCAATCTATGCAATAGAACAGATGTATAGTACAAAGCAAACTCTAATCAAAACCATTATGTTTATTTGTTTCTTTCATTTAAGTTAGAGTAAAATTTTTCAAGAAACAAACATCTTGTTTTAAATATTATTATTTATAAATTTACCTAAGATGGGACTGTATTTCTATTTCTCTGCGGAGTTGATGTTCCACACCTGCTTTCTGTAACTGGGACTTAAATAACACCTGTCATAAATAAACACAGAAACATAAATATATATACTTACAGCAGTCAGGGGTGTAGTTTTTTTTTCTGTAGGTCATATTTCAAAAGTTTGGCCATCCTTAAGAAATTCTTTTTTGGAACTTTTCTTTTTTCATTCTGGCTAATGAGAAAAGTTAGGGTTTTTAAAGAAATTATCTATTTATTTGATTGGTGTTTCACACCGTACTCAAGAATATTTCACTTAAACCACAGCGACCAGCATGGTGGGAGGCAAGAACCCTGTGGAAACCTATGACCATCCGTACGCTGCTGACTGACCTTCCCACATACAGCTGGAAAGGAAACCAGAATGAGCTGGATTTGAACACACAGCGATAGCATTGGTGAAAGTTAAAAAAATTAACACAGACAGAAAAAAAGAAAAATTTAATTCCATCAAAAGCCCAATAAAAACTTTAGAGTAGTGAACTTTTCTTTGAGAGTCGGTCGAGTTACCCCCAACAAACATTTTTTACGATTTATTTATTTTATTCATTTGATTGGTGTTTTACACCGTACTCAAGAATATTTCACTGATACAAAGGTGATCAGCATTATGGTGAGAGAAAATCGGACAGAGCCCGGAAAACCCCATGACCATCCACAGGTTGCTGCAAGACCTTCCCATGTATGTTTTTCAATGATTTGTCAACATATATGTGACCACTTGACAATTATCCAACAACAGTTGCATGGCATTTATTCACTGGTTATGTTAAACTCTCTGAAAATATCACAGGCTATTTTAAGATATCATTATGGTAAGGGAACTGTGATCCCAAAACTTTTTCATAATTAAGCTACAATACAGGTAGTAAATATACCTTAAGAGCAACAATATATTTTGTGGTTTTCTCTCGAGCCAGGTAGACATTTCCAAATTTGCCTTTTCCAAGAGGTTTCCCTATATCAAAGTCTTGAAGGGACCAATGCTTCCTGTAAACAGAGATCAGAACAATGTATATTCCATAGTTACAATGTATACAATGTACATGTGGAATTGAAACTTTCTATGATCTCAAGGTTGAAATATTTTGACAATGTAATGTAATCATAATTTTCAGGAGCCAGAATTCTATCTGATGAGGCAAAGGCAGTTAAATTGATGATACTGTACAATGCATATATATAAGGACAGAATGTCACAATAGCACAAATACTTTAGTTCTTTATTCCCTGCTTTAATAGTCAGGACTGTGCTCGCTTCAAGAGATAATGTTTTAGTTTAAGACTAACAAAAACCAAAAAACCTTCCAAAAAAAAAAAAACCTAAAAAAAAACGTTACATGAGCAGGTATTGATTCATTGGTATACAGAAATAAATGGTTCATGAACACATGCAGGTGCTTTTTATTAACACAATGGCGCTCATACAGCTATGAGCTTTAAGGGTGGATGAGTGGTCTAGGCAATACATTTGTTGACAAGGAATGTTCTTAGTGGCAAAGTGTAAGCGTACTGTTCAAAGCTTGCATTCATAGGTGCTGTGGCTTATGGTCAGAGTTGCAGGGTGGAGAAGCGGAGGAGGGAAGAGGTTCAGTGAGGTGTCTGAACATTGAAGACTTCATGTGGATGGGTCAGGGGGGTTAGGATGGACATATTGATATATGTATGTTGACAGGGGATTAGAAGGTAGAGATGGGTAAATAACCCACATGGAATAGACAGAATTTATTTATTCATTTATTTATTTGATTGGTGTTTTATGCTGTACTCAAGAATATTTCACTTATACGACGGTGGCCAGCATTATGGTGGGTGGAAACTGAGCATAGCCCGGGGAAAACCCACTACCATCCACAGGTTGCTGATAGACCTTCCCACTTACGGCCGGAGAGGAAGCCAGCATGAGCTGGACTTGAACTCACAACGACCGCATTGGTGAGAGACTCCTGGGTCATTATGCTGCACTAGCGCACTAACCAACTGAGCCACGGAGGTGCCTCTTGGAATAGACAGAAGAAAATTTATTTAATTATATATGTACCAGTATTTCATAGGTGTTTTACACCGTACTCAAGAATATTTCACTTATATGATGGCGGCCAGCATTATGGTGGGTGAAAATCGGGCAGAGCCCGGAGAAACCCACGACCATCCACAGGTTGCTGGTCGCAGGTTGCTGGCCTTCCCACATGTGGACAGGGAGGAAGTCAGCATGAGCTGGACTTGAACTCACAGCGACTGCATTGGTGAGAGGCACTTGAGTCAATGAGCAGTACTGGCATGCTAACCACTTGGCCACAGAAGACCCTAGTACGTAAAATTGCAGATGAATATGATGGGTAATTTTTGTCTCAAACACTGTAACTGCCACAGCAACTGCCTCAGGTTTTTAAAGTGAACATAAAGTCAGCCATTAAAGCAAAATTAGTTAATAAAATAGTATTCCAGAAATGTTCTAAAAATATTTAAAATTCTACACCGCTTATCAACAAAAAAATATAGCAAACAATCATAAGTACCTGTCCACTCCTTTGGTGACCCCATTTTGCCATGTTTATATAGCTATCTAGAGTGACGTCACAAAACCTAGGAGCTCTTCCATACCATCGGTATTAAACAATGTGACAATGAGAAAATACAAACAAAAATGCCTGATATCCAAACACAGAGTGTCAGCTCTGTTCCGTGTTAAAAGAGCTGATGTTTCTTTTAGTTTGGCGCATGGCGAGGGCGATGTTCTTGGGCACAAGCGTCATGTTTTAGGGGCCATGCTCGTCCTCGTCCTGCATGGGTGTAAGCATTTGGCCTAGCTTGCTGTATAGACTTCAGGGAATTACCAAACATAACAAGACCTTCTGATTGATAACAGACTCTTTCATCTAGAAATTTCGGAAGATATTTTCATAATAAATTTGACCTTGCTTAGGAAAAATAATGCAAAGTCACGATATTTTCCTTCAAGCAATTACTCTCTCGAGGCAATAGTCTCGCCAGCTCACCCTGACAAGTTACAACAGTATCCTGCCTAACATGTATGCACTGTGAAACGGGCAGCCGTTCTCAGTTCCCTGTTCATAAGTGTGTGGTCCAAATTTGTGATTCTTAACACGTAAACTAACCACTAAATCCAATTTATTACATCAATAACTGTCTATCCACTATAAGAAACAAACAATGACAATCGAGAGCTAATAGGTTTTTTGATGTGACAGACAATTATCATGTGACACTTTCAGCGCTAGTGAGTTCATAAGGGCTTCTAAAACATAGCTCCTCGGAGTGAACTGTCTGTCAGTGCCATATCCCCAATACTGAACTTAATCTTCTCAGCTTTCAAAACTTTACAGAATTTTTAAAAATATTTTCTGTGATAACTGTGACCTGTATCATTTTTTCTGTGTATATACAGTGGCAGACTTTATGTTCACTGTAAACGGTACATGCTCGGATGCTGGTTTGGGGCCATCCTTGATTGAACAAATTTTTGCAAAGTGTAACGTCAGAGCAATCTCGCACTAAGGATGTTGTCAGTCAGTTCAATAATTCATTTCCTCCTTTTTGACATTTGTGTATATATCAACAAAGACTTGACGGAGTCTTGCCTCTTAACACTTCTATATAATTACATACACAACTAGTTTGGCTTTAGGCCTGTCTCCATCATCATCAGCATTTTCAGCATTCATCGGTTTTCTGATTGCAGAATGACTGGCCGTATGGCTCACTGGTTGGTGATTTGGCTGGTTCAATGTTTTCAAAACTCTCTTGGCTTCCATTATCACAACTTCACCCTATTCGGCACTGAAACAAAACATAAAACACCTGTACAACATTCATGTTTAAATTAAACCCAATGTGTTGTCAGAATCTAAATATCTATGATTACAATTACACTACTAGTAGGGGTGAGTCTAAAGACTAGGCTGACAGACAGGGCGGATATAAAGACCAGATTTGAGAGCGGTCAGCTACACAGTGCACACAGACACGGTGTGTTAGTTTAAAATTCTGATGTTCATTGAAACACTGAGCCCTTTGCCGCCTCTCAAAAACATGGCATAGATTTCAAACTCCCATCTCCTTTGAATTCATATTAATCTTACTCACTTCCTCCATTCATGTCTATGTCATTTTCCACTGAAATCTCAAATGCTATCCTCTTAATATACTATCTTCACAGATGAAATTAATTAACTCGCTACCTTGTGGTCATATTGACTGCTAGAACTTTGGAGGTACTGAATGCAATGCCATCGACAGTCAGTCTGAAATGTCATGTGACCTAACCTACTTTAGGTTTGAAATATTGCCGAGTTTTAGCATTGAAATTCTCCGGAAAACTATTATATTCCCATTGCCGTCTGTATTTTTGAAAGCACAGCTTTAATCTCCTTAATTCAACCCAGAAAGGCATAAAAAAGAACTTTTTTTAGTTCATTTGTGCAGCTAATTTATGGTGAGGTCAATGAAGGCCTCAAATGCTTTACTTCTAAAATCGTTAATGCTTTGTTTACAGTCTTGTCCTTACGATCGAAAGGATGGTCTGTGACAGAAGCCACTGTGTGGACATCTATCAGTATATGCGAGTAATGACTAAGCACAGGCGCCCACCCTTGTAGCATGTATCCTAGCTCTAATATGTACCTCGTTGTTGTTAAAAACTTTGGACGGTATAGTACTGCTACAACAGGGAAGACGTCACATAACAGGGGGAAGACGTCACATAACAGGGGAAGATGTCACACAACAAGGGCAGGCGCCGGTAGACTAAGTGATAGCCCTGGATGATTATGTTCGCTTTTTTAATGCATCCAGGGCTAAGTGGTCGTCTGTTCCTGAATGTTATGGTTATAAGCTCAACTACGCTCTCGTGAAACCACACTTATTTAAACTAGATTCGAGCACAGCACTGTTATAGCCCCGAGGTGTTCCAACTACGAGCCACACAAGGTACAAATGTTGCTACAGGACCGTTGTTGTTGCAACTTCAAACGAGTGTGTATCGAGTTTTCACTTGGTCAAGTGAACCACATCGATGGCATAATTTACACGTGGCTTCCAAAACAATGCCATCCAAAGTTTTTTTTTTCTTAACTGAGATCATTTTTCAAACAAAAAAGACGACCTTTACTTACGGTCCTTTACTTACAGGTTTACAGGTAAAACTCCTCTGAGACTGTGGTAGCTTTGAAATTCGTACCATGGCCTGTAATAGGCCAATCCGAACAGACGTCTCACGCAATGTGTCCGTAAAGCTTGTTGTGATTGGTCTAGCATTTTACCCGGAAGTCAGCCATCAGCGCCACCAGTGTTGCCACAATAACAAGAACTGACGTTTGTTGACGCCTTTCACACGTTGAAAACGTTTGTTGCACGTCTTTGCCAAACGAGTATAAAGAGAACCAGTTTAAACAGTCCACTGCAAGGACAACAACGCATTGGCAGTTAAACGGAAAGAGGACGTTTGTTACAGCCACAAAACTGCAAGCTGGTGTGGAATCCTGCTCATGTCCTGATTTGCACAGATATTTATTTGAGTACGTGTAATAGGGCCTAATTAAGTGAATCCTTCGTTCATGGGTGTTCCGTCGTCTTCCTGTAGGCCTTGAAAAGTCAGCAAGTGTGGAAGAGCTCTTCATATTAGCGACATTTGCCACGACTTTGCAAGTAAAATATAAAAATGGAATCAAGTCATGGGTCAACAGTTGTATCTAATACAGCAAAGAGCCATGCTGTGATTCTGTGGAAAGCAATTGAGCTTTTGGAGAGACAACGGAAAGCCTGTGCCAAGGACTCCAGGCCAAAAACAATTGAAGGGCTAAAGAATAATGTGTCTCCACTATGCAAGGTGATTTTCTTCAGTGATATCGCCAAGACTCTGAGGAATGTGTACGAAAAGTGGAAAGGGAATATTCTTATGAGGCAGACAGTGATGTCAGAAATGTCCCTGGCGTCCGTCACTGTTAATGAATTGCTGGAAAAAGTATCTAAATCTGTTGTGGCCATGGCAAGAAAACAGAGGAGAGAGGTTTTAATGGCTCAATCATACACTGAGCCTTTCAAAAGTATACACAACCAGATGAAGAAATGGAAGAAGCTGTACAAATCTCAGACACAATCATATGGAGACTTAATATCAGCTTTAGTAAATGCTTGCATATTTAAAGTAGACTTAGCAAATGCAGACTCTATTATCAGTTTACTCAAGAAATCAAGTGTTGTAGATATTGATTATGAAGGCAAAGTGAAGTATGTATTCCCAGATAATGATGCCTTAGAAGCAGCTGTATCTAAATTTGAATTACAATACAGTTCTTCATGGAGTAAAAAGATAGATGTCTGCAACCCTAATCAACATTTGTTAGAGAGAAGTGACAGGGAAATGGAGACTGATGACAACCTTGATGAATTAACTGTTCGTGTCATTGCTCATCTGCAGAAAATGAAAAATCACCAGCCCAAGACGGAGAAGGGCTTGAGGAATGCTCTGGCCCCTATGTTATCTTTGATGTACGTAGCCTCTCCTAAATCATTACTGGAGTCTTTGATTGACAGGTCACAAGCAGTGTCTGTAAGAAATCCTAGAAAGCGTAGCTTGAGGACCTACAGCTACAGAAGTGATTCTGATGTTGAAAAAGTTGTCTTCAAACGTAGAAATGAAGAGAATTGTGTCAGACCAGTGCCCCTAAATCATGTGATTCATGTCATTGGTTCAGTACTATATGAGAAGAAGGTCAACACTTTAAGACACCATAAGAATTTCATGCCCAGGGCATCAGGAGTGTGTGAAACAAAGGAAGTGTCTAGTCAACACAAACCTGGCTGTTACGTGTTACAAGAACTTCTGGAAGATGTTAGGAAAAAAGCACAGCGTCTGAACAGGAGAGTAATATTCTTGAGTTCACAGAATGGCCCAGAGGTGGTCAGTTGGGAGAGAGTAACTAAATGGCTTGAAGCCAATACAATACTTCCCAAGGGCCACGTGGGCTTACGTGGGCCTACCACAGAAGAGAAAAATACTACGGAAGCACCAATGGAGGATGACAGAGTATCAGCAGATCATGGAAACATATCTAAAGAATCAGCTGAAGTTAACACCACCTCTATGTCTGGTAGCACGCAGGCTGTGAATACTTGTAGGTCTAAGCCCATGTCAGCAGCAGAGATGTTGGCTTCTGTCCAGTCCTTGTCAAGCCATACTGGCGACATTGACCCAGTCCATGTCATAAACATGTTAACACAGGCTGGGTATTGCACTGTGCATGACAGTCGTGTATCTTACCTGGATTCATTTCCAACAGCGACATATCAGGAAAGCCTGAGAGAAATGTTCACCAGCATAATTCAGGAACTTAATACTAGTTTTGTTGAAGGTCATGTTTCAAAAGAAACTAAATTTCCTTTTGCAAAAACACAGGTGAAAGAGAAACAACACAAAGGTCCAATCATGATACCCATGAAACATTTCAGAAAAAGACCCAAGTATCAGTGAAACATCTTTGCTAATCAACTGTGTGAAAAGCCTTGTTGTGAATTTTACATGTTAGATTGTATAAGGCTTCAGGTTGATTAATGTGCATTCATTTATACTTTGCAGAGAATGTGAGCATCACTAGGATGGGGTGGACTGTGTAGTTATACATACCTGGGTTTCTCACATGCCCTAAATGACCATAAAATTCGCCTATGATTAACTTGCCCATTTTTCGTGATTGTGAGAGTTATATTGATTTTAGAAAGGTGATTTGGGATTCACTTGGATCATGGGATGATATTCTACTGTAAGTCCTAGCACCAAAAATATTTTGTTACATTTATTTACCCCCGAAAATGCACTTGTGTGGGTGAAATTTTATTTATGTTAGCATTTATGTATGTCCTGTTTATCATACAAGTTTTCTTAAAAACTCTAACACATCACACTGCCCAAACTTTAATGTATAAGACCTTTCTCTTTTGCCCTGTATCAACTTTCATAAAATTTTGTACAAGTTTTTTGTCAAGTTTTGTCTGGTTGCTGTCATCTGTCAAATGAATCCATGCCTTTTTATGGTTATTCTGAAGTTGATTGTGTGTGTTTTCAAAATTTACTCATTTTTTCAGAGTATCTACCTTGTTATAGTATTAGTCTCATTGACATAGCATATTATCCATAGCAACAAAAGCTGTATTAAATGATGGCCTTGTCAGAGTAAAAATGCCAAATAGAGCTATTAGCTTTAGCAGAAAAGTTACAAACCATTTGGTATCTTGTGGATCTGTTCTGTCAGCTTAATTATACTCCGACTCTGAAAATACATGTACAATGTACATCATTCTTCAAGTCAATTTCAATTGACAATTAAAAATTCAAATTTCAAACAATTAAAACAAATTTTGTGTTAATTTCCTTTATTTTCAAATAATACAAAGAAATTATGAAAGAAGAACCCCCACTATATTTTATCTTAAATTCTTTCCCTTTCCTCCCAAAATATGTGACAGCACAATAAAATTGTGTCACATCTGAACCCAATATATAGCTGTGAGCTTAAAATGAAATGTACATTATACTTTTTTTTTTAACAATTTACAAAAAAATATATCTTGATGCAAGGTGTAACATACAGGTACATTTACTTCTAAATTTTCTTCACTCGGTGTATAATTAAGAACTTTACAGCAACAATAAACAAACATACCCAGCCATACAAATTGTTTCAAAAATTTTCAATAAAAATTTTATGTAGATTAAAATGAAAATGCTCATATATTTTCTCTTGTTTTTCTTGAAGTGGGTAATTTTGCGGGTTAGAATGATGGAAATTTATTACAGTAGGCATCCTGGTTTGGTTACCTTGTAGCCCTGGATGACTCTTCGCTTTTCGAAATATAAAAAAGTAAATAGTCATCCAGGGTGAGCTACCTAGTGAATATATTTGAGCCTTAATTGGAAACATGTTCTTAGTTTACTTTTACACAATTAAGTGGTTCAAAATCAATTTACCAGCAAGTTAGCATCTTCAATGATGAATGACATCAGAATACATCCAGTTGTAAAGCCTTCATGTAAAAGGAAAGGCTAAACAAGCATCAGTTTGGTACATAACAGTGTCTGTAATGAACATTTCATTTTCTTTCCACCACTTTGACCAAAAATTTCCCAGCAATATTCTAAGGCAGAATTACATTTTTATCACAGACAAAGATGTTATGTACAGCACGTGAAGTTTGACATAATTCACACAATATACTCGCATATAAATACAAATGACATCAACACTGATAATGTAAATGGAAAGATCATAGGTACTGTTTAATAATGTTCTATTTTGTTCTTCTCAATAAGCTCGACTAATACTAGCATCAAACAGACAAATTTCAGTAAGGCACAGGCACAATCTTGTATTTGCCAAATGTCGTCGACATTAAGTTGTCATGGTATCTAGGCAACACTGTACATATGATTTATTTCTTGCCAAAAACATCCCTGGAATACATCACAAGCTAGGGGTATACAACAGCATTGGTTGGAAAACTTCAGAGAGTATCACAAACACATTACTGACTTTTCCAAGAATACATTTATGATATACATGCATGCACATATACATATTTATATAAACACATAATTAACTGCATACACTATCAATACAACAACGCTGCTGAAGATTTATCCCAATGAAAGTTTTGAATGAATAGAAAATAAATACTTGGGAATATTCGTGTTTGCTTTATAAATGTAGGTTTTTTTTGTTTTTTTTTGTTTGTTTTTTTTTTTTCATGGGCGAAATTTCAGAGTATGGGATAGTGTGGAGTGTGTCAGCTTAAGCCATTTTAAAACTAGACAAAATTTGATCACTTTATATGTTTATATAATTTAAATCCCAATAAATCTGCCTTTGAAGGTTTTCAGTCGGTATAATCTGATTTCACTTTTGGACCTTTCTGGTACATGTGTGTGCGTCATTAAGACACACTGTCAGCAGTGACAGTGAAAGCTTGTTCTGATTGGCAGTCGTCTCATCAATGCTCCCACACACACTTCGTCATTTTTGATGGAGGAGCAGGCAGACATTTGTTCAGCTTCAAACAACCTGGAGGTGCCCAGTTCTGACAAACAGAAACATCACAATATTTACCATATAGGATCACAATACTGGCAATGCAATGTTCTAATACACACATTCGAGATACTCCATTATGATAACAGAGTGATGTCCCTTGTGAAGTGATGTCATTGTTTTGTGACACAGCAGGACTTATCTATAACATGAGATGATGTATACGTCTTTGTTTATTTTATTGGTGTTTTACACCGTACTCAAGAATATTTCATTTATAAATTCGTCCAAGGCCAGCGTTATGGTGGTTGAAACCCCACGACCATCTGCAGGTTGCTGCAGGCCCTCTCATGTATGACTGCAGAGGAAGCCAGCATGCTATGGACTTGAACTCACAGTGACTGCATTGGTGAGATGCTCCTGTATGATTGTGCCATGCTGACACACTAACCACAGAGGCCGCCAATGGTATATAGAATACAGAAAACCAGTTTTCAGACAAGGATTTGGCTGATCTTCTGAATATGTACTTCGATGGGTTTCGGTTCCCAATATTGCAAAAATAATGATGTTCTGTCAGTACTTTGATCTAAGCACGAACTTCAGCATACAGCTAAGGCCCAATTTATCAGTGTGACTGGTGTTTTATGCCTTCCCAAGAATATATCAACTCATACATGTATGTGGTGCTCAGGTTTACTGATTGGGGAAACTGGGCTGGGAAAGGTATCAGGTTTTTTTCAAGCAAGAAAATGTTGTCAGATACACCTCTCCTTCATTACAATGCCCTTGGAGGGAGACAAATCTGTCTATTGGATTGGAAGAGGTGAGTGATGTATGTATGTACATGTATATGTATTTATTTGAAGGGGTTTTAACACCATACTGCATAATTTTTCATTTACATGACCGTGGTCAGGTTAATATGTAGCGGAAAAATTAGGCTGAAATAAATTATCGGTCATGGGCTTACCCTGGACTTTGCCCAGTTACCTCACATCCGAATCCTGGCCATATAAGTGAAATATTTTTGAGCACGGTTTAAAACACCAATTAAATAAATAAATAGATGAACAAATTATCTGTATTATTTATTCAAAATTACCTGTACAGCTGGGTCACAGTAGTTCAGTGATGGTTGCCCAGGTACCAGGTACTCCATGTGTGAGTTCACTATCTGCTGGATACCTGGCATCACCTGCTTATACTCCTCACTAGAAGGCCTGGGGGAAAATATGACGAGATACAATGAATGTATATGCAAATTTGGCAGAACTTGTACATCATAAATAGAACAATATATAATACATGTACCCATCTGCCTCAGTGCTGAACAATATGTACCCAAATGCTCCAGCACTAAGCAACTTGCAGCCTTCTGCTCCAACACTCAACAACATTTATCCCTCTGCTCCAGCACTAAACAACATGTATCCCTCTGCTCGAGTACTAAACAACATGTATCCTTCTGCTCCAGCACTAAACAACATGTATGCTTCTGCTCCAGCACTAAACAACGTATCCTTCTGCTCCAGCACTAAACAACGTGTATCCTCCTGCTCCAGCACTAAACAACATGTATCCTTGTGCTCCAGCACTAAACAACATGTATCCTTGTACTCCAGCACTCAACAACATGTATCCTCCTTCTCCAGCAGTAAACAACATATATGCTCCAAGACTCAATAATGTATCCTGCTACAGTACTCAACATGTATCTTTCCGCTCCAATGCTCAACAACATGTATCGTTATGCTCCAGAACTCAAAAACATCAATTTTTTTGCTCCAACACTCAAAAACATGTATCCTTCTGCTCCAACACTCAACAACATGTATCCTTCTGCTCCAACACTCAACAACATGTATCCTTCTGCTCCAACACTCAACAACATTTATCCTTCTGCTCCAACACTCAACAACATGTATCCTTCTGCTCCAACACTCAACAACATGTATCCTTCTGCTCCAACACTCAACAACATTTATCCTTCTGCTCCAACACTCAACAACACGTATCCTTCAGTCAGTACTAAACAACACATACCCATCCAGTACTCACCAACACATACCCATCAATAACTGAACAACACATACCCATCCAGTACTACACAACACATACCCATTCAGTACTGAATAACACATACCCATGAAGAACTGAACAACACATACCCATCCAGCGCTGAACAACACATACACATCCAGTATTGAACAACACATATCCAGAGCTGAACAACACCAACCCATCCAGTATTGAACAACACGTACCCATCCTGTAATGAACAATGCATGCCCATCTGAGCGTGTATTTACCTAAACATCCCAACCCATTTCAGTATTTATGAATATACACACCTAATCAGGTATTTCTCCCCAGGGTCTCTGGCCACATGGAACAGAAGAGGCTGTGCAGTGTTGTCCACTTGGTCATGTGTTGTGACATTCTCTATCTCCTGGCCTGGGCAGAAGTTCACACCCTGAAAAAAGAAACATACACAAAAACTTAAAGGATACATGAAAAGGAACTATAAAACAAAGATTATGTTTCTATGCCAAATGGAAAAACATATGCCCTTGAATTTTTGTTAAAAAATTTATTTTGGGGGCATTTTTATACTTGTTAATTACACCTCTATATTATGCATATTTTCCGTCAAAAGTCCGATTTTTTCAGAATTACGTCATTGTTGACCTTACTCGGAACTCCATGAACACCCCGAAGCGCCCCAAGTGCTTTGAACCGTATCGCTACAGTGTGGGCAAGGTGACATGGGGCCAGCTTAGCGCCCCATCCATGCACCTACACCAGACACCATTTGGTCTGTTCCCCACACCCCTACCCGCATTCGGGCAGACCTGTTTCGTCTGTCCCCAACAGAGGTTTTTTTTTTAAACAGGGATCATCGTTGACATCACCACTACAAGCTACTTAATTTCTGGACTGACTACTGGCACCTTAAGAGAACTGTACTCTGAAGCCATTTTTACCCCCAAAATGAAATCCTTTAATAACTCTTTATTTAATGTATCTTTAACCCTTTAATTATCTTATTTGATCAACATTAATTTATTTATTTATTTGACTGGTGTTTTACGCCGTATTCAAGAATGTGTTTATAAGACGGCGGCCAGCATTATGGTGGGTGGAAACCGGGCAGGGCCCGAGGGAAACCCACAACCATCCGCAGGTTGCTGACAGACCTTCCCACGGCTGGAGAGGAAGCCAACACGAGCTGGACTTGAACTCACAGCAGCCGCATTGGATCAACTGTGCTCGAACACTTTTCACTTATATGGGAGTGATCAGGTTTATGGGTGAAGAAAATTGGAGACTCCCACCAAAGCCCCAAAAAATGGTAGTTGGATTCTAATTCTAAACCTTATTCTGCTGATAGTTCATTAATTTCATGCACCACTTCAAAGATCTTGCACTCATGTGAATTGTGCACACATTCCTTTATTTATTTATTTATTTGATTGGTGTTTTATGCCGTACTCAAGAATATTTCACTTATACCACGGTGGCCAGCATTATGGTGGGTGGAAACCGGGTAGAGCCCGGGGGAAACGCACGGCCATCAGCAGGTTGCTCACAGACCTTCCCACGTGTGGCCGGAGAGGAAGCCAGCATGAGCTGGACTTGAACTCACAGCAAGTACATTGGTGAGAGACTTCTGGGTCATTAAGCTGTGCTAGTGTGTTAACCAAATGAGGCCCCTGACATTCTCTGAAGAGGCTTATCAATATCGTGACAAGTACTTTTCTTCCTTAAACACCATGGAAAATAATCCCGAATGAGAGAGAAAATCATTTTAATCCTTAATTCAGATGAATCAAATGAGCAATCAGATGAACTAACGCCCTCTCTGAGCAGTATTTATATCCAAGGTCAGTACGTATGGTTAATAGCGCCTTTGTTCAATAAGAATTGATCAGTTTGTATACTGATTCAAATTTTGTTCTCAAGAGATGAATTTCATTTATTAGTCAACTTGGCATTTCACATCACTTTCAACATTATTTTCGGTCACTTCATGGTGTCCCTTTTAGCAGTTTGGTTCCAGCGTCAATAAACATGGACTTACAGAGCAGTTCTTCAATGCCATGCAGAAGATAGTAGACATGACACCCACCCAGTAACACTGGGACTGACGCTGTTCAGGATTGAACCGTGGAGCACTATCACTCCCTCATTTATATGCAGCCATCAAGTGAGGGTCTAATTAAGATTAGTGGAAAGCCAGGGAAGAACCGAGATTGTTGATTTCTAAGCCTTAGGTTAAATTCAACCATGTGGCTCTACTACTCGGTCATCCCTATGCAGCCATCAAACAAGGGCTAATGAGACTTACACTGTTAAACTCTGTAAGCGAGTTGGTCCAAGTCCACAAGTGAGCTTTGTAATTCCCAACACGTACTGCCATCAGGGTATTCCCACGGTAAAAAAAGATTGGCCTGAAATGTATGTAAATCCTAAAATAACTGGCAATGTAAAATGACATGCGACATGTAAAATGCTCAAGTAGACTTATTTAATTATTTCAATAATCTTCGTTGAACTCTTTAGCTTCAAGACTTTTTCACTTATACAATAGCAATCAGTTTTACAGTAGCTAAGTAAATCATACCCTGCCAGCAAGTTTATACTGATAACTGAGCTGTTGCTCACTTAGTGAATCTGGAATTGCAGATATTCATTGTCCAAAGCCAATACAGAATGGGTAACTCGTGAAACTCCTTCCCGCCTGTATCAAGACAGTCCAAAACTGTGAACTTATTTATTCTTTCCTTCAGTACGTCACAATTATCGGTGTATGTGTACTCATAAAACATATATGTACTACACACTCACCGTAACGTCACATAAGAAAATGATGTATTCTACAGTCATTTGGTCTGTCTGTGTAGCTCATCCTTGAGCTTCCCATTCATACTTCAAGACGCCCAATTTGCATTTTGTCATATTTAGGATTAAACAGTCACAAAATGTCATAAGATACATGTGTGTATGTAAATATATATATATCTACATTTTAACTTTAATTTGTCACAGGCACTTTTCGGCCATGGCCAATCAGGGTCATACCGTCTGATCAAATTCCTTTATACCTGTCTGTGTTACTATTGTTGAAGAAGGCTCCAGTGAGGCTGATGCCGTCAATTATTCTGTCATCAGGTTTAGGGATCCCGGCCAGTTCTAACAATGTAGTGAACAGGTCCATCAGGTTTCCTAACTGACGGGAAACCTGGGGTAGTCAAAGCAACACAACCGATTAATAACAACAGTTAGGAATTTAAAATATGTCTATGAAAAAGTTAAATAGCAAACACTGGTTGGTGTTGGAGATAAAAGTTGAGGGGAATTGTTTCAGCGTTTGAGTATTCCCCTACCAGGAAATCATTCATCCTTGATTTAAATCCAGTTTAGATTTTCTACATTTCCATTTGACTTGTGGAGACTAAAACAACCACAGTACTTGTGCCTTATTACATCATGGAAGACACTACTTCCTTGTTACAACCACAGTACTACCTAGTCACAGTATAAACCACAATAGTACTTCCTTGTTGCAGTATCAACAGTACTACTGCCTTGCTACAGTATCAACAGTACTACTGCCTTGTAACAGTGTAATCCACATTACTTTTGTCTTGTTATGGTATTAGCCAACAGTACTCCTTGGTACAGACATGTATCTACCACAGTACATCTGCCTTGCTACAATATCAGTCACAGTACTTGTCTCGTCTAAGTATTAGCCACTGTTCACACCCACCGTTCCAGGTCTGATCTTCCCTGGCCACATAGCAATGGCCGGCTCACGCATTCCTCCCTCAAATGTTGTCTCCTTTCCACACAAGAATGGTCCATTACTTCCTCCTACCATAGACACATAAAAGCAACCATTCATTTTTTTTGTTAGTTCCGTATCAGTCATACAATAACTGTCAATCGATCCATCTCACCAAAGTTTCACACAGAAATCCTCAAAATTGCCTGTCCAAGACTGGGATTGAATTAGCATCTCTCATGTTTGAGGAATTTCCATACACACAATCATTTGGGGCTTTTATTTTTACAGGTAGGTTTGATTTTATAAATATGAATACTTCATGAACATCTTTTTACAAAGCTTTGAACTAAGACTTTTCCCTATTTACCAAAGACATCATATGCAGCTCACCATACATTAGTATTTAGGGAGAAGTTCAGTACATTTTGTCTCTCGTGAAAATGATCATAATTTGAAAACTAATTGTCTCTTTTTATGAACTTCTGTCAAGGCCAATTTAGTACCAGGTAGATGACTCCACCATGAAGTTTCCACAAAAATAAAATGTCATAAATGTACAGTAGCCTGAAAATGTGCAAATACAATGCATAATCATTAATTATCACTTGCATATATCCCTATGTAGGCTGCCCTGATGGCAGTAGTATTACTACTAGAGTATCAAACACATGTACTCACCCCCAGTCTTAGCATATGTGGCAGCTCCATTGTCAGACGAGAAAAAAGCCAGGGTATTACTGTCAATTCCTAACTCTGCCAGTTTCTGTAAGATTTGTCCAACCCCATAATCCAGTTCTCGTACAGCATCCCCATACCTTGTATAACAACAACAGATAAGAACTGGAGCGAAATGTAGTTTTGTTTATTTGTCTGAAAGATTTTAATTTTGTCTGTCATTCTGAGCTCTAATATTAAATGATTTTCAATAATTCTGAAATTATGTGGCACGCAAATTCTCTTAATTTTACCAGTCTGATTCTGTAATTAAAGTAGATTTCTTAATGTAGGCGACTGGTGTGTATTGCTTTTCAATCACCACTAAAGAAATACAAAAAAAGTTTACAGGACTAAAAAGTCTAGCTTCTGTTACCAAGTTCTATAATCACTTACAAAGACCAATGTTAAATTATTTCAAGATGGTGTGATGAATTTTAGTGTGACACAAAGGGGCATAACTCTACTGATATCATGTTATCATACCAAAATCTTCACATGGATGGACTGAAGAAGATCTTTGCACGTAATGAAAGCATACTTACAAACCCCTATTACTGGTGCCAAGGAATTTTTTCGAGGCATACAGTGGATCATGAGTGGCATCAACAGCCCAGTAAAGCAAAAAAGGGGTATCGCTCAGCGCATTCTTCTCGATGAAGGTCAAAGCTTCCTGTAAGGCAATTGGTACAACATTTCATGTGTAAAATTATCATTTCCTCAACAGAAAGAGGAAAACACAAATATTTTCAAGAGACAAACTATTTAAGTAACTGTGATCTAACAATATACATTAAGAGACTTAACATTTCACAGTGCATTTTTACAGGCAAATGAATGTCATAAAATATTACTTTTCATGCTGAAACTTACTTAGATCACAAATCTTATTTTCACGTACAGAAAATCAAGCTTCTGGATATATTTAAACATCTCCCCAATCTTACCTCAATGTACATCTGCGTTAGATTAGATTCCCCAGTCTTTTGATCTATCTGAAACTCTTCATAATATCTGTAACATGGGAGAAACAAGAGCTTCAGGTTTCATCATACATATACAATCTGATAAGCAGATTGGGAGTATAAGGTGGCATCACAGCCAGTGTTTGTGGCCAGCAATAACTGAGGCATGTTTATAAATAAATACATGCAGACTATTATTAACAATTTCTGGGATGAGAGAAACTTCAAAATTAACCAACAATGTACTGTCTGTACTACGCGCATGTTGAAGTTACATCACTATCTCAGTAATATCACTATCTCAGTAATATCACTATCTCAGTAATATCACTATCTCAGTAATATCACTAAGCCACATCAAGCAGCTGCTCTCTACAATGACTTGTCAGTAATTACCCTAATTCTCCTAATTTTTGGGACACCTGTTCTGGTCTTTTCTATACATGTAATTGTAGCAGGGATATTTAGCCTCTCTTTTCTCACATGGTTAATCTATCGAAAGAACAACATACTCATATCTTTATTTTTTCTCAAATCTAAGAGAAAAATGTAATTCAATCTTCACTTATAGCACCACTAATATCCGTCCTAAAAATTAGAAGCAACATATCAGGTAAAACATACAGAACTCTTCAGAAAGGCATATGAAAACAATTCAGGAAAGAACAGTGCTAAAGACATAGAATTCTTTACAAATGTTCTTTAATCTTGTAATACACCTTTAAAAAATTAGCTTGTTCTATACAAAACAGATGAAAACCCTCTGGAAATACCTACAGAACTGTTCAAAATGATTGGCAAAGAAACTTGATAATATCAGCTTATCAGGAGGAATTATAAAAGGGTTATCTCACCTTCCAGCCATTTCAGCGTCTCTGTACACCGGGATGTTGGGTGTGTTCTTGTCATTGTATGGACCAAAGTGACAGTTAGGGGCCCCGAACCATTCATCAAAGCCATGCTTCAGTGGGTGATACTGTGGGCGATGGCCCAAATGCCTGCACAACAAAGTACATGTAACAATTCCCAAGACTGTAGCACACGGTTATTTTCAATCTGGACTATTAAGGTGTTGGTTACAGATTGATTTTTTTTATTTATGTATTTAATTGTCTGATTAGTTTTTTAAGCCATACTCAAGATTGTTTCACTAAAACAGCAGCATCCAACTTTATGGTGGGAGTAAACCCATGAGCATCCGCAGGTTGCTGGCTCACCTTCCCACAAACCACAGGAGAGTAAACCAGTTTGCTGGTTACAGAGTTTTCATTACCTGCTTTATTGCATTTTCCATACAACATGAATCAGATTTGTTTGAAATGTTTCACTAAATTTCAGTTTGCTGTGAACTTATCAATACTTCTGATATTCTTTAATATTCTTCTATCAATAGCACTGCACTTATCAGGCGCATGTATAGCGCCACGACACAATCCTCAAACGCAGGTATTTGGGTCTGATGTTCACCAAACTTATACAATCTGATAAAATCACAAATGTTCTAGATAGTACAAAATCTAAATGATTTGAGATTAGGTTTTTGAAATTTGAGCAAAATGAGAAACACGCTATCACTGCATGAATGATTATGGCTTGATTCCAAATCCATGCTGTCAACATTTTACTTGTAGCTGCTACAAACTGCTACATACACATGTATGTATGTAAATACGAACCATTTTCCAATGATTTTATTCCTGTAGCCTGCCTTCTGAAGCAGCTCAGGGAAAAGAATTTCAGTGTCGTTGATGCCCCCAACTATCACTTGTGGAGTGTAGGCTGGAAGACAATAAGGTGTGGAGATGTGTTAACACTTGGGAGAGGAATAACTGGACCTGCGAGGTATTGTAGTCATCACAAAACATTGTGAAGCCATCTTTATTAGGGTTACTTACATGAAATCTCACCACTGTTTATTGATTTCATTTATTTGACTGTTGGTTAATGCCATACTCAAAAATTTTTCTTCACATATAGGATGGTGAACAGTGTTAGGGGATGAGGAAACCAGTATGCCTGGGATAAACTCTCAGACCTTTGGCAAGTTACTTATGAACTTTCCCACATGTGATGAATCAATATTCACGCCATATCTGTGGAAACAAAACATCAGATTGTATAAACAACCACAGGAGTGTCTTCAATCATTTATTATCATCAAAGCAACAAAAAGTAATGGGAGCAGGGAATCTATAATTTCAAATGATAGCTTCTGTGTGGACCCCACACGTCCGTGTTCATTCAGTAATATTCAGTAATAAGTGGAATCACACTCTGTATTACTATACGGTCTGGCTATAAACTGTTATTATATGTGATCTAAATATTATTCATTATTTGTATCCTATGGACTTGAGTCTGCAATAAAACTTAATAATAATAATAATAATAAATAATTAACCCTGTACAGGGTGATTGAAAGGCAAGTACCAATCACTGGAGAACCCACTCCCTCTCAAAATTGTTCAACTTTCAAAAAATAAGTCTTTATGATAAATTTATACATGCCATACAATAATGGTCAAATAAGGAAGTCTCCATAAATAACAAAAAAAAAAACAAATAAAAAACAGTATCTATGCCAAGCGGTGTGTTCTATAACCCTTGTTGGTAAATCGAACACAGCTTGAGGTTTTAAACTTAAAATTTTCAGATTTCCCTGAAACAAGTTGTTATCATTATAATGGTTTGAAGCCAGCTTTATATTTATTTCTTTTGCACTTACCATTCCTGGCATGGGCATTATCTGAGTAAAAACCATTCCTTATTGGCAGTCTGCCACTCAGCAATGCTGCACGTGCTGTCAACAGAAAACAGTGAACAAAGATTTCAGCTGAACCCAATATACACCCTAACAAATATATTTCTGTTTATAGTATTGTAGATATTTACAATATGGTTACTATGGCAACCACAAAAATTTACGTAAATTGGGGCAAGACAACTAACACTGAATATCTGCCTTATACAAATGTAACAGCAGTCACACTTATGGGGGAATGGCAGGGAACCAGAGTAGATGACTGCCCTTCCCTAGGTACCTGATAGACCTCCTGACATAAAGCCTCAATCGCTCCACAACTAAAACATAAACCTTGTAACCATATCAAAAGTGGGATTTATGTGAGATTATGATGTCTGGAATCTTTTATAAGAAATGTACATATATAAGCTATATACTTACACGGTGAACACAGTGGATTTGCAGAATAAAAATCTGGAAAGAGCATTCCAAATGCTGCCATCTGATCCAGATTAGGTGTCTCCTTACTGGGCTCCCCAAACACCCCGAGGTCTCCCCATCCCATCTGCAAAAAAAAAAAATGAGAAGTTAGTGTGACACTCGTAATCTCAGTGTGAGTCCTCACAACATAATAGGACCAGAGGCACACATCATTCATCACACACATGCTGTCTCTGCCTTTAATACATTCTGAGAAGTCTTTGGTATCACTATACCTGTTGTTGTATGACACCATGGATGTAGAATGTGATGAGTGAAGTGACCTGGTTAATTTATATTCTAATATATAGGAAAAGAATTTTTAAAAACAGCAACACGAAACATCCCTGTTTAAATAGTCCATCCACAATCAAATACATATACTAAATTTAAAGTTCCTAGTTTAATGTGAGTTTGGTTTCTGTTCTGACTAAGGCATCTCCACATGAACAGAAGGACAGAAAGACAAGACAGTGTGACAACATTTATAATCCCCTTGGCATATTATACCACTGGAACAGGGAATAAGTTTTATCACATTTTCGGCAGACCTGCAGCTAAATTATTAAAACATATAAAAACAAAAATTACTAAAAATTCAAGTGTAGTTATTGCAAACAGCTTCATTTGCTGTGGTAATCCTAATACATCAGCGAAACTGATGGATATGTATATGTAAGAAACACGAACACTGAAAATTATTTTTATATAATGCATTACACACTGTTAATAACTGGTTAATGAAGAGGTTGGGTGACTATATGCAGATATTATACAGATGTGAAATTGCAATCTTGATGTTTACAGAAGTAAGTATATCTCACATACATTGTAAAATCAATATGAGCAGCTTGATTCCATCTGTGACAAAATTACCTCTAAATTTTCATTAACACTTGTAAAGGTACTTTACTTTTATTGATTGACAGTCAATATGACCCCACATCAAAGGTCAGTGATAACACAAAAGCATATGTCATGAGTGATCACAATGTACTGTTTGTGAACAATTTAGGTCACTTAAAGTTCAGAGGTACCTGATACAACTATATCTGAATACTAAAAAACAAGGAAAAATAACTCGAGCAAGCTGACATAACCCAGGTTATACAGCTTACTCAGTGTCATGATGTTTTAGTCTTCAAACAACCACTGTATTTTCAGCATTTGTTCATAATTCTGTATGTTTTTTCTTGATACTATAACAGGCAATTATTATCACAAAAATGCAATAAGTTAATTGTTATGCTCAAGTCTACAAACTAGAAATGTGCAATTCAATAAGTGCTATATCTTATTACATTGCTGAAAGTACTGTTGGGTTTAACTCATCTGAATTGTTCAATTAATTATTTAATGATTATAAAACAGATGCTAAATGAGAAAACAAGGGAAGCTGATAAGCTGGCCTCAGACAGAGAAACGGGTAATACAAAATCACAAGCTTATTTGTCATTTTTTTTTTTTTTTAAAGTTATTTTGGTTCAGATGCTGGAAATCCATGAATCTGAATAGATGTTATGTGATGGAACAGATTTTGTGTGCAATGACTGATATGTGTAATCTTATTAATTGTTGTAAGTTCATTGGAAAGTCAGTACTGTTTGACAAGGGCTGGTATCATGCCAAAGTGTGCAGCTATTATTGCAGAAACAATGCACAGGGGTAAGATTTATTTATTTATTTATTTTGATTGGTGTTTTAGACCGTACTCAAGAATATTTTCGCCTATACTTCCGCAGCCAGAATTATGGTGGAAGGAAACCGAGCAGAGTCCGAGGGAAACCCAAGACCATCTGCAGGTTGATGGACACAGGGACAAAAGGCATGAAGAATACCACAGTTTCCAGGTTTCAGGCTGTAGTGTAGAAGCCTAGCTACTAATTAAATGTGATTTCAACCACAGTCTAGCTACAGGTCGCCAAAATGGCCACCTGCTACAGGGCAGCAATGAGCAGCACTTTCTTTTATGTGTATCTGAATTAAGGAAAAAGTGAGGAATGAATTATAAGTGCATTCAAGGTGGATTCTTTTCACTTCACTTAGTCCAAACAGCCGACATGTATGTGGCACTGAATTTTCTGACCAGAACTTGCAGCAGATATTCTGATAAGCCTTACTGCAGTTATGCTTATCACATTATCTCCTGTGCCTCTGTACTGCAAGTTCTAAAATTCGGACTAAGGTCTACGTGGCTGAATAGATCTAATGATGCACTGACATGCCAGGCTGTACCCTGCAGCTTTGTACAGTACTGTAAGTACATAGTACCTTATTATCTCTGCTTTCTGCTTAAAAATTAAATTCACTGGTATAGCCCTAGCGGGATGTAATTGCTATCATTAACCCAGCAACTAATAAAATGAACGTATCTCGTTCCGCAAACAAGAGTTGTTGCCAGTCCTTCTAAATGGAACGGGTGAGCTATTTGAAATTCAGACATTCAGAGTGACAATGATGAATGCCAAAACGTTAAAATAGCACAATGAGACCATATATCCCAAACTGCATGACAATAGGAAAAGCATATGACTCAGTAGTTGCATTGAGAGCGCCTTACGCCACAAGTTACAACGAAATTCGCATCTTTAGAAATATACTCACATCATCCATAAGCATAATCACAAAATTTGGTTTGCTTGCCGCGAAAACGTAAGAGGAAGTTGCCAGAAGGCCAAGCACTAATAAAGTAGTGAACATCATCTTTGCTACAACAGACTTTTTGCAAACGTCCCTTTCTTTTTCAGTCAGGCCGTCTGCTATTGAAAACAAGTCATGTGCTTAGGTCACGTGAGAAATGATTTGTCCACGCGCGATCAATACATGGGTAGTATAAAATTCACACTGTATGAGGAAGCGGTAAAACATTTAAAGAAATTAGATTTACAATCAATTCAAATCAGTACAAAATTCCCTCCCCCGCCCCTCCCCCCCACCACACACACATGAAAAAGCTGCATATTGTACAATACATACATGTACATTTTAATTTTCATTCTTCGATCTTGCATTATACATCTTGATCACCGCTGACAGATCTAAATCTTACACCTTCAGAAATATTCGGATGTACCTGCAGCATTACTCTGACATATATCACAGCTTTGAAGTCCCGAAATTACAACAGCTCAGCATTTCTCTTCCCGTCAATCTTTTTCTTTTCTCCAAATTCTGAACCCCAAGACATGGTCGAAGCCTTATATTTATCATATAACTTATTTAATGCCATACAAGAATTTTTTTTACTTATATTATGGCGGTAATCAGTATTTAGAGGTGGAGAAAACAAAGAAAACCTGTCTGCGTAAACCACCAACCTGTGGCAGACCACTGATCAACCCTCCAGGAGATATGCACACATTTGTAGAACACAAATGGTCACACCATGAAGCCTTGAGAATAATATTTATAGTTTTGGCTGAGACAATGCTTGAGATTGGTTTTATACATTAAAAAACTGTTTTCACGGAAAGGATCAAGTAGTGCAAGACCATTGACTATATAGTCCTTGGTCACTCCAGTGGGATACAGTCACCCATTCAACGTGATGGCAGCTCTCAATACTGTAGATGTTACATTATCTTTCTTTGCTATTCAAGGGATGTGTTTCTTCAATAATTATATTCTTTTGCTTGGTACTTAATGATGCTTTCAATTTGTTTCCTGGTAACATATTGTCTCAATGTTGACCATTTTTGCTGCACTGGAATACCATGTTGAAGATATCAGGCATAACATCCATCAGTAGTCTTATAATGACACTGGGCTGGCCATTACATCAATTAGCAGCATGTTGGGCACCAAATGAGGCCAAGCCAAGTCTGAAGTTTTGAAACAAAAATGATGAACACAGAATACATGGAATCAACATGTGATTTAATATTCATAGTTTACAAATAAGTGAGCTTCATTACTGAGATCCTCAGCCAGGCTCATCTTGTGATACCTTAGTAAAACAGGCCCCTGATCCAGGTGTCTCTCAGATCACTGAAAGTTTGTAACAGCCCAATACTTACAAAATTATCAGAACATGTACCTATCATCTTTCATTTTATTTGTCACTACTGAGCTTTGTAAAGACAGAACATAGTAAATTCACGCTTATCAATGTGTTGTAAAAATTTTCTCAAAAAAAAAAAGAAAAAATAGATATAAATATATCAAAGTCAACTGAATACATGGTCACAGATATTTTTCAGGTGTTACCAATTTATAAAAGGAAGAGTTAATTTTTGCAGGGTTGGGGCAGGGTGTATACTGTATGATGCGGTCTATCAACAAAAGCATTTTTGCTGATACATGATCTATATACATGTATATGAGTTCATAGGAGCTTGCATAGCTGATTTCTGTGCCTAGTCTTACAGACCAAGTGTTCATTAAATATCAAAAATTATTTCAACACTTCATTATACAACGTTCTAAATTGTACAGGAGAATATGTATCTATATGTAACAGCTTGTAAGCCAGTCACCATATTTTATTCTAGTAAAAATACATATTCCTTCACTATTCTGTTTCAAATAATAATAATAAATAATTATTACAAATAATAATTACAAATAATCAATAAAATTTTATTGCCACAATTATGTCTGTGTATAAATAATCATGCACACACAATGCCAGTCCAGCTTTAAGTTAAGAGGTCTGCCTCATTTCTTTCCCCTATAAACCTGACCCCTGTCATGTAAGGAACATATCCCATAAATGACCTAATATTTCAGCCACAAAAGTGCTTTTTTATAGGCAAATAAATGTCATAAAATATTGCTTTTGGTGCTGAAACTTACAAATTTCCAGTACAATATCATCCCATGTTCCAAGCAAAGATCAAAACACCTTTCTCAATAAAACTCTACAGAACTCGCAGAATCAGTAAGAATGGGCAAGTTAGACATGGATGAAATTTAAGGTCATTCAGGGTACTTTTGCATATGGCATTAAGCACCACTCACATAGCAACAAATGGTAAATAACCTATTTAAACAATTTGCCCCATTCTGAGAGTTCTACTGACTGGAAGGTAGGGTTATATCCCATTGGAAAAAAGTGACTTCCACTACCAAAGGTATTGCTTTACAGAATTCATCTGCTTTGGACGAAATTTTACATCGTTTAACACATGACAAATCAGCCTCTTTCTATGTACATGTAACACTTTCAACTGAAGTCTGATTCTAATTTCCAGTCCCATGGAATCAGTATTTGGCCATCTTGTAACACAGAGTAGTAATGGGAAATCTTTAAACAGGCATCCCTGAGCCCATGGCCAAATTCAAGATAATGTTCAAGAAGCCGTTCACAACAATCCACCATCTGTAAGGCTGTGATATTTTCATCCTTCAGTAAAGACTGCAGCTCCAACTCAGCCAAACATTCATTCACTGCTGATGATTCCTTTTCAAGACTCCTACAAACAGAGAGGGATACTAAACTCAATGAACATTGAATAATTTGGTTTATAAGTAGACAATATTGTCATTAATTCATTAACTAATTTTTATTAGTACGTTATGCCAACCATTATATGGGATATGGTAACTTTTGTATGCATGTATGTATGTATGCTTGGGGTTTGACAACAAGGAGAAAATGTGTTCATGCCGCCTAAGTGCTGCTGCCATTGAAGTATCATGCTGTGTCAGACATGACACCCCACCCAGTCAAGTTATACTGACACCGGGCCGACAAGTCATGTATCACTGCTCTAGCCTCTCAGAGCTGAGTGCCAAGCGAGGCAGTGGCAAGTATCATTTTTAAAGTCATTGGTATGACCCGACCAGGGTTTCATATAGGGGTCTCCCGACTTTGAGGCAGATGCTCCCTTAAAATTAGGCCACTTAAGCAGTTGCAGTAACTGTGAAATGTAATGTGTCTATCTTCAAATCCCTCATTATTCTATTTGGTGCTAGGATTTTTATGCATTTGATTGTTTGTTAACGCCACACTCAAGAATCAGTATTTTAAGTGGAGGAAACCAGACCTCTTGCAGCAAACTGCTCACCCGCTTCTCAATATTAAGGTCTCATAAGCAATGAGAGCGGGCAAATCTATAAATTCTATGTCAAAGTTCTTTTGGGGTCTCTGTGGCTTAGTTGGTCAGCGCGCTAGCGAAGCGTAATGATCCATAAGTCTCTCACCAATGCGGTCGCTGTGAGTTCAAGTCCAGCTGATGCTGGCTTCCTCTCCGGCCATAAGTTGGAAGGTCTGTCAGCAACCTGCGGATGGCAGTGGGTTTCCCCCAGGCTCTGGACGCTTTTCACCCACCATAACGCCGTCTTATAAGTGAAATATTCTTGAGTATGGCATAAAACACCAATTAAATAAATAAATAAATAAATCAATCAAAGTTCTTTTCATACCTTCATCTTAAACCTGTCCACAGTAACTAAACAAGGCAGTGAAAGCTAAATGATCTAAAATTTTGCCCCCCAAAATTGGATTTTTAGAGGCTTCTATATGTAGCAAATTATTACTTTCAGTGCTGAAACATACATTTTTTATTATCTCACGTTCCAAAAAAAACCTCAAAATACCTCAACAGAGCTCTCAAAATCTTGCAAAACGTGTACTTTAGTGAAAAAGGAAATTTTAGTTTATTCACAGTAAAATGAACCTGTTGACTTACGCTGGTAATGCAGACAGTATATAAGCAGCTTCTGTTTTGTTGCTGGATATGAAGTCTATTACCAGGCTGGCAGGCTGTGAGGCTGGCACAATGAACTGGCCCATGGGAGTCAGTGTCAGGGGACCTTCTTCACTATACAAAACAAAAGTAAAGCACAAACTGCTATAATATATAATGCTTTATGGGCTTTTATGCTCGTATAGGTCAGGGCAATGTTGTAGAGTTAAGAGATCATGCAGCAAGCTGAACCCCTTGCGAATAGGTTGTGAAAATGTGGTATAATCTAATTTACATATTTCTCTAAAACAATCAACTTAAAAATTACTCTTCTGCATCATGATGACAAAAAGAATATCTTAATGCATACAACCAATCAATAGTAACACAGTTGTGGGTATCCAGGGTTAGCCTGAAAATAGAAACTAATCCTGTTTGTATGGGCATGAGTTCAACGACAACGAAAGATTATCATCAACCTGGGCATTCACTTTCTTTTAATATATTAGTTATCCAGAGAATCCTAAACTTTTCCATGCCATTCGTAACTCCTTGCCAAATCTTAACTTGTGCCTGAACTACATGTAAATTCAAAATTCAAGTATTTTTTTTGTATCGGTTAACGATTAGTTTTAAATCTACCACCTTTTTTTTTCCCCTTTGAACAATAAGCTCAAAATTTACCAACTCTTTTGTACCTGGCAATGGTAAGTTTCTAAATCTACCACCTTTTTTTGTACCTTACGCTCAAAATCTAACACCTTTTTTGTACCTGGCAACGATAAGTTCTAAATCTACCACCTTTTTTTCTACCTGTCAACGATGAGCTTGAAATCTGCCACCTTTTTTTTTCTACCTGTCAACCATAAGCTCGAAATCTACAACCTTTTTTCGTACTGGTATGTTACCTGTCAATGATAAGCTCTAAATGAGATAAATCCTCAGCAAAGAACTTGGCGGTGACATTATCCTGGGCTCTGCGCAGTGAGTTGATCAGTCTGTTGAGCATGACCTCGTAATGAGGAGCAGTCACCAGTTCTCTGCTGATGTCGTCGTCGTATCAGCTGGATGTTACTCAGTAGCTCTGACAGCTGATCCTCCATATAAGGCAATCTGCTTAATACTGTGTCATAGGCAGGAACAGATGCAATCAACTGAGGGGTTAAATAGAAGCGTCAGTCAAAACAATAACTTGTTCCAGATGAAAAAAAAAATGAAAAATAAATTGTGATTACAGTTGATATTAACACATACTTTGTATTGTTGATTTCCTTCATATTTTTGCAACTGCAAAATGTGTATATACTACATGTTTTATTAATAATTCCTGCATTATTTTAAAGACGGCCCTACAAAAAACCAAACTGTTTGATCTGACGAACGTAACCATTTAAAAAAAGGCTTTGATTCAATTAAAAAAATATAAAGGACATTTCTAAGGAAAATTATCCACATAAAATGAACATTTCAACTACAATGTACATTATCATAGTCATTTAAAAATTCACTGGGGTAGAGTGTACATAATATGTAACATACACACATTATGAGACAGTGTCACAGTTTGGAGAGGGCAAGCCATAAAAGAAGTTTGAAAGGTTCATCCATGTGGACATGAGCTGCATGAATAAGAGCAATGTTGAAATCATCTTTTGAAACTGGTAAGTAGGCTAACCTTCATCCAGTCTGTGGGTACATCTTCACTGCTAAGGAAGACATCACCATGGAGACAATAACCTGTTGAATTACTAAACACCAACGTTCTACCTGTAGAAATATAAGCTTCAATTCAAATACATGTACAAGTACTTCCTGAAAATATATGGGCAGAAGGACAAAATTCTTACGCATAAAGTTTACCAGCTTACTCAATGGGTTTTAATAAATGCGAGCCATTTTATTAGAGAAATAAATGATCTGCTTTGTTTTAAGATATCAAGTTCCACACATCAAACAAGAAAATTCAATTTAATTTATACCATCTCTTTTCTTTTTTCATTTTTTTTTTGTCACACATTGGGAGAAAATGAAAAGTATAAGAGGAGAAACACAAAAACATTAAATGTTCAAATTAACCTCTGAGCATGGAATTAATCCTTTCAGGGTGTTCTTTGTAAATCTGCTCAAAACTTCGGAGGCAGCCTCTAAAAAACCTAAAACCCCATGGGCTGGCCCAGCGAATTTCAGCCAAGCCAATCTTCTCTTTAAGTTCACTGCATACTCTGTCTACCTCTTCCTTTACAGGCTTAGTGGCCCTCTGACCATCCCGAGCTCTCTCAGCATTCACCCGTAGCCATGTTCTGAAGGTTGAACAGAATCCCACATATTACACTGCACTAGTGTAAAGCAGGACCTCAATCTATTGTTACATCCAAAAATTATTGCTGCGCCACATCTACAATCATGTTACACTGTATTAGTTTCTATGTGTGACGTCCTTATGATTATCAATAAAATGGTGTCAAGGTCCTGCCGGCAGTTTACTTCCGCACTACCCACATACTTCCGCACTACCCACTCTCCACACTACTGGCGAAGCCCACTTGTTTATTTGACTGGTGTTTAACACCATTCATTTATATTAATTATATGACAGTCATTCGAGTAAACAATTGCCCTTCACTAGATACGACACAAAAATTCCACACTTCCACAATTCCACAAAACACAGGTAACATGCAAATATTCCACACAATCATGAAAAGAACCAATTCAAGTATCATAAACACCTGACTGACCTTTAATTGTTAGCCTACCTTAAAGTCTGACCTGGAGCTTTGCGAATCGCTTGTTCTGGGTTCACCTTTCCAGTATACGTGTAATATGTGTGATGCCATTTAATTGGTCGAGAAAAGCTTGAGTCCGATAGGTCAGATTGAACCTCATTTACATAATCCAGTGGAAGGTTACAGCTCTTTAGGATATCCTTAACAACCAAAGTCAAGTCATGGGACTTCAAAGACAGACGAATTTCACGCAAAGCTAAAATGAGAAATAACCATTGTAAATATGTCAAGTATCTGAAGAACAATACTGTTTGCATGACATATAGAAAATCTCTTCAAAGTTGTGCTAATTATGTTATTATTCAATTTACCATGTAGAATGCGTGTGGTTTATGTACTTTATGCTTTATTCCCAATTCTATAGTGCTATATCAAAAAAAAAAAACTTAATACAATGTATATTGTATGTGGCTAAAATTAGTGTCCATAGAGGAACTGTACAGTATGAGTTTAAATTTCTATTTGTGTACTTTTTTCTCACAGTTGTTAAATAGCTTCCCAACATGTGAAAATATATACACCTTCATGACAATTATATGTCATTCTTGCTCTTTTCTCTTGTATTTCTTACCAGAACTGCTGAGACTTTGGTCTGTTTCATCCTCCTCGGAAGAGGCTCTGACATGGAACGTAACCTCCACTGGCTTAACCGGTCTTCCTGCCTGAAGGGCTGTCACATACTCATTCAGCTTCTTCAAGGAATCTTCATTCACTGCCTGTCATGTCCAAGAGAAAGCGTAAAATAATAAAGGATTGGGTAGTGATGCGGTACATTGTAAGAACAGAACACAATACATATACATAGCGTGACTCAACTTGCAGTGTTACACTCACTGAATCTTGGAACTCATTGATGATGGAAAGATTTCAGAACTGATGTGTTACAATTTCCAACCGTTCACACAGGTATGAAAAAAACATTTGCAGGACAAGCTCCTGTATTTGAGCACAAAATCTGAAAAAACGCTTAAAAGAATACTATACATCAAAGTTTTTTTTTAAACCTACATCTCACCACTTCAGGCCAATATAGCTACATCAATTATCTACATGTACCAGTTCAACATCCAAAGAATAGTATTCAGCTATGGGAATTGATGGTCAGCAAAAAGTCCGAAATTTCTCCAGAAATTCTGAAAAAGCCTTACCCTACCTCCAGATTACATTAATAATCATCTGTTCTGATGAAATCTGTTGCCTTTGGTTTTTACAGTTTTAAACCCAAAAGTCTGAAATCAGTCAGTTGGAGAAAATTTCCCATTATTGGAACAAATAATAAATATGTAAATAACATGTGTGTGAAATAAAATGATACAGATGAGGTCTATCTTTAAGCAGAATGGGATTTGCTGTTAAGATATTCTTGATTCACAGGTACAAAGTTTAACTGTACCTGAAAATCTCTAAATACTTATTTTGTAATACCCGTTTTCTTGGATGCTGTCCAAAGAGGTCTGGGTGAACAGCAAACAGGAATGGTCGTAAAGCTGTAGCTGTTTGTCCAGATGTCAGTGTGCGCATAGAGCAGGTATACCCACCAACACCGATCACCATATTCAAATGTCTGCAAATATAGAAAGCACTTTTTGTTAAACCATTAAACTATCATATCATATAGATCACGGCACTTTTAGCTGCTATCCAGCACTTCCGTAAGTATGTCATTCCATCATACAGTCAGTCAGTCAAATTTTTGGGGTCAATCTGTCAATTTATAAAACTGTTATGAATTGTTTATATTCATATTGCTTACATAAAGTTGCCCTCGGGGCAATACTGCAGCACTCAGTACCTAGGCAATTAAATATAAATAATTCATAATATGATGACTAAATTGTACTAATTCAAATTTAAGACTGAGCGCATAACAGATCCCTGCACCTTGTACCTGTAAAAGTTAAGCAATGCCTTACAAAAGATAAATGAAAAGGTATTACAAAGCAAAGAGTATGGTTTAAAAAAGAATGAAGCAAAATATGTCAACAAGAGTGAGCAGAATTTGTTCATTTTTAAGGCAAATTACATATTTCTTAATAACTCCTCTATTTTATGCATATTTTCTGTCAATGGTAGAAAATATTTGGAAATGTGGCTCTCTGGGGCTATGTTTATGTTTCTGTATATACATAGCCCCATAAACCTATCGGATAACCACGAGCTCAAATGTAAAGGTAGTATGAGGAGTAAGTCGTGTCAGGTTTTTTCGATGGACAGCCAAAAGTCAGTAAACTAGGTAAAAAAATTGTGTTAAAACTGCATTCAAGCGGAGCAAAATTTAAAATACCTGAAATAAATAGTTCTTGCTAACATAATATGCCTTTCATCTCAATCCAAGTATTCTGTTGTGTAAGGTGGCCATCATCAAACTGTCAACACAACGAAAAGCAGCCGATGTTTTAGCCCAGTGACTTCCGGTCAAGCATTCTAAAGTTGCCTCGCTCTAATCTACATTAATAAATGTCTTTCAGAGTTACGTTCCTTGAACACAACTTTACGTAGACCTTCACCGAACCCAGGTGTGTAAATATGTATGTATGACTGGGGTTTGACGTCGTATAAACAACCTTTCAGTCAGTCTGAAGCAATCAAGCGAAACTTGCACTCCACCTCGAAAAACAGGGCCTTAATCACGTGATTACATTGAAACGGGCTGCTCATGCGGGGTTATCTCCCCCTGCCACTAGATATCGCAACTATATCATTACCCGCTACATATGGTTTTAATGTGTCCATTTTCCCCATCGAAACTTATCAACAAATATTTACAAAGGACATATTTTGCTCAGTGAGTGAGCAAAATTCACCATCAGAATCAGAAATAAAATTTACTTCCAACAGCCGGCGAACGTCCGCTGGACATTAACTATATTTCCACACTCACAAGCAAGTGTATGCGTCATTTGGTTGCTTTATACAACAAACTCCTGAAGCATGCATCAGAATGAATAAATCAGACATAAAGACAAGACAATGTTATTTTTACCGATAATGCAATTTTATTTAGAAATCATAATGTCACCCTGAAAGCAGCCAATAATATCATAACACGAGTTGAATTCAAACTAACCTCCCTCTTTCTGCTTTGTGAGCACATGTAACTTAATAAATTCTATCTAGTACTAAGTGCGCCTTTATCAAGTAAAACCAACTTGTACTGTATCCATATGTAATCAAATAAAAAGCTTTTCATTAACAGTTTATAAATATTAATTTCAAGTTCACACAAGGACCTAAATATATAATAATTTTTATATTAATTACTTAGTGTTGCTGGTACTTCTGATATCAGGTATCTGTATAAAATTAAAAATAATGTACAAGGCAATCTATAGAAAACTGACAAGGCTTGGATAACATGCAGTTCTTTTCGGAAAATTAATACACAAGCACCTCTGTCGGAAGCAAAGTTAAATGAATTTGCAAACATTCTTTTAAAATTCACCAGAGAAAAATTTATTAGCATGCACACTCGGTCAGTCTATGTTGAGGATCTGGCTACACCCACGGGTGAATCTTGGATGTCAAATTTCTTAATTAGCCACAGAACAGGCGGAATAAATACACAATGTAACGATGCAGTATGTTCCTATGTTCATTTGGCGACTGACACTTTCCCAACTGAAGTCAGTCAATCATTAGTTGAGCTGAAGTCAAAATCTTCCTCCCCAAATGCGAGATTAATTTATAGCTTTTTGGTAAAATATGATTCGTGTGGCAAAACAACACACGATCAAACCGGTGATCATTTTGTATTTTTCACCTACTTTCCACAACAAAATAAAGTAGTATATGCAGATTCTTTAGGCAAGGAATTCATGCAATTTTGTTGAATCTATTTAAGAAGGGGCTTGCTAGAAGTGGAATACAACTGAATACACTAGAGATAGCTATGTGTCATGATCCAACATGTTCGAAAACACACTGCAATCACAAATGCATGTCTGGAAAATGTGCCCCATATTATCCTCTGCGGTAATGTGTGTGGAGTAGCAGGAATAAAAGGATTCACAATCTGTGCCCTGTGGCCTAATTTGTTCCTACATCTAGTAGGCAGAAACCTCCCAGAAGAAATAAATTTGCTAAAGATAAAATACTTAAAGCATATAAAACTATTCCACATTTTGGAGGAAAAGTTTGAACAGCATTTTCTCTGAGACTACGGATACTGAGGCGCCGGTATCCACCAAGCTTTGGAACTTGTGATTATTTACTTGTATTGAAATTGTATTTCGGCCCATTGTTGTTATTACATTAACAGCAGTTTCATTTATACCTGATTTTCGTTTTCCCCTGTCATTTCCGTTAACTACAGTATGCCCGCCCATGGAGGTGTTATTTCTTTGGACGAGCGAACACCACTATCTGGAATTGTCTTTACCAGAAAAACATAACCTGGCAAAGTGACCTATTTTGTCACATTTGTTGCAAGTAAGTTTTTAGCACGTTTTAGCAAGTTTTTAGCACGACAAAAAGATGAATGATTTGGTTTCCAAGACTCACCACATTTGTAGCACTTTTGCTGTGATTGATCCCTGTTGCTCCTATTATTATGCGATGGTCCATGTGGTTTGGGACTGTTGTATGGTCGTTGCTGGCCGTAGTTTCGATGCTGTGGTGGTCTGCACTGGTCACGCTGATGGTCGCTCTTCGTTGCAGTTGCCATGACTAAAGCAGTGAGCTGATCTAGGCGAGCTGTGATGTCTTGCATCTAGGTTGCCGAAGTTGAGTTTACTTCGGCTTCGGGGGGTACCTAATGCTGTCTCTGTACGCTCAGCACTCCTTGCAACTTGTGAAAGTTCATCCATGCTTTGGGGGTTTTGTGGCATTACAGTGCGCTTTAAACTGTCTCTTAAGCCGTTTGTAATGATTGGCACTAATAAGTGTTCTGGCAGATTGGCGTGTAAGGCCATTTCTCTCATTTTCTGTATGTATGAAGTAACTGGTTCGCCACATCCTTGTTTTCGTGACAACATCGTTAAGTCAAATACTTGCTCTCGTCTGAACCGTTTAAGAAATTCGGTTTTTAGTTTGCCCAGTATGTCGATCTGTGACGCAGGAATACTCTTGTACCATGTTTCTTCGGCACCGTCGATAAACATGGGAAATGCAGCCTGTGCTATTTCGTCTGTCCATTTATTTAGCGTGCAGCACCGAACATATTTTTGGAACCAATACTGTCCGTCAGCATGTCCATTAAACATATCCCGTTTTAAATGAAATGGCATGGTGTCTTCTGTTGGGGGATGTCCTTGGCTTCGAAGTGGATAGCAACGTGGGGATGGTCTTCTGATTGTCATATGCTGGTCGCTGAGAGGTTTGGGATAAAGCCTTATGTCTCAACCATTTATACAAAAGGGGATATCTTCTCTATAATATCAAGTAAGATTTAATATCCTTGAGACCTTTCTGAAACTGAACAACACAGGAACTGCTGGACTAACGATCGATATACATGTATTTATTCCACAGCTGACAAATTCAGATCTGGCATGCCCTTTCGACCGAAGATATTTATACGCTGTCCAACAATCCCCTGCTGTCCAGGCTGTGTCCGTTGGAACAAGTTTCATGTTATCAGAAATTGACATTACGCTACTATATCAGTCAACATTAATCAGCAGTACATATGCTTTATCAAAAGATAAACTTCAAACCACATCTCAAATGTGCAGATGGTAGATAACTTGAATTTGTAAACAATCAATAGTGACACGTTCATGGTAAAAAACATTAAAAGACAACAAAATCCCAGCACAGTTACAGAGTGTCACAAAGTTAAAAACACATGGACATCTAATACTAGGTGTAGTCCAACAACAAAAGCTCGAAATTATAAGCAGTACAACCTATCCTACGACAAGTCCCTTGATATGTATTTAAATACTAAACCAAGATTGACTTCAAGTCCTAGGGTAAAATAAAATCTGCTTAAGTCTCTTGCCTAAGGGATATCAATAAGACCATAATTAAAAAGTTTAAATGTAACAACTTCAGACCAGAAGATTCCAGTTGTAATTACTTCCAACGTGATGAAACTGAGTACAGTCTTGAAAAGCTGAATGCATATAATATTGCAAACAATAGGGATAAAACTGAAAACACCTCTTACACAAAGGTACACGTACCTCTACCACAGAATGTTACTGGATGAAAATTACATGTATAAACCCAATCAGCCAAACGAAAACATACCTGTGGTAAGTTTACATGTCCAGTGTTCTGGTAAGCCACAACAATGTAGAGCAGATTGGGACTTACTTCTCACCTCTCTTGACGAGAATGAAGAGTTATTAGATTGGTCTGGTTGTGGCCATAATTTAATAAATGAAAATGTCTGTTAAAATTACCATACTAGCAAAAGCCAACAATGGTACAGTAATAATGGTGATAATCCTACGTGTACTCCTTGTTACAGGTACTTTAAGAAATATAACAAAGCACGACCAATAACTACAAATTCAGGACGCACATACCATGCCCATTTAGACTGTAAATGGAAAATCAAATGTGAGATATTTTCTACTGATCTCAATACCTGGGAAATTCATCCACAGAAAACTCATGACAAATATCACCAAGAAGATGCTACACAACAGCGCAAAAGACTTAACTTATCCGACAGAAATGAAATTGACAGAAAGTGAACAAAACGAAACGCATCTGCAAACCAAATAAAAAATGTCTTTTAACAGAATAAGTTCAATTCATAGTGAAGATACACCAAAAGCGAAACATCTGTGTGAGTGTACAACAGCTGAACAAAATCAAACACGTGTAAATCTTGTTGACATGCATTACAAGGTTGCATTAAAAAAATGGACGAACACCCATTATATGGTTCAAACTGGCGAAACGCAGAGAAAACTCTGGAACAAATTTCAGACTCAGTACTACTTTTTCAGCGTGGACTGCAGTTTTCCTGTCGGTCTTTTGACTATTTGTGACCAAAATAATAGGGGTAAGGCCATTGTAATCAGAATGAGTAACTCTGACGAATCGCAAGTTCATGCCTCTACTCTGCCTATCGTTTTCTTAAATATTCCATGTCACAATAAATCCTGGGAACACAGACAAGAAGTAGGCCTACATCAATTTAATGACGGTCTTGGTTTTTTTTTTAATATCGACCATGCAGTCTGACTGACCCCAACCCATTAAACCAAACATACAACATGACAAAGATCCCTCAATAAAAACACCAGTTTATGCAATTTCCATACTTAAAAGGCGTCACATAAAGGAAACATCCACATTAAAACTGTTCATCAGAACCGGCTTCAAAACTATAATGCGAGCCTGGCCTCCATGTATTCGACAGTCACTTATCCAAAAATACACAGATTTTGTCAATAACCACATTCCTAGCAATATAGTCTCAGAAGATGCTAAACTCGGGTTCCTTTCATACTTAAAAAATACACTCCAGTGCATGAAAGACACAATCCTTTAATCCTAACAGATAGTGTCACTGATCGAAAGTTTTGGGACATCGATGAATCGATATTCAATTCACAACTAAATTGTAAGGTGTCAGTCTTTTTAATGAAAATGATTGAACAGTTCTTACACAGTGAAAGTCTAGACTATTCAACCAATGAACAAAAAACAGAAAAGTTATCCAAGACAGGCATCAATTCGTAAAGTTGACAAAATGTGCTGAACGTCACCTTGACTAAGCTAATTCAAAACAGATAATCACTGATAACACATGGGGTGACCAGGGATGGTTTGGCATAACTTTCAATGGAAAGAAAGGAAGCTCATAGAGTTCAATACCGTAAAGCACACCAGATCTCAGACGTGCTGGACATACAGTATCTATGCCAGATGAACACCACGAAAGCTCTAGTGCTAATACCTCTGACAAAATTCCTGACAAAATCATGGAGTGAGTGAGTGCTTGGGGTTTAACGTCGTACCCAACAATTTTTCAGTCATATGACGACGAAGGCAAGTAAGCCGCCCCGCCCGAGCCATTATACTGATACGGATCAACCAGTCGTTGCACTATCCCCTTCATGCTGAACGTCAAGCGTTCAAAGTCTTAGGTGTGACTCGATCAAGGATTGATCCTGGATCTACCGGTCCCGAAGCGGACGCTCTATCAACTGTGCTATCCGGGCCGTTCAAAATCATGGACGTAGAATATAACTACAAACACGCTTCTTCACAAACTACACAATTTACACAAGAGCACAGTCATGCAAGTAATGTAAATTCAAAATGCAAACAGATCCTATCAAAGCTAGATCATAAAATTGCAAGTGAACGGCACTCCAAACTCCTCTCAAACGCACCAGCATATATACGCGTATGTGTAATTTATATATAGGCATATATTCTTTCTACTTTTTCATATGCAGAGGTCAGCCATACTACTGGAAGCATCTATATTCAAGTTTAGCCACTTTGAAAGGTATTAACAATCCACAAAAACTTGTAGCTTCATACAAGTCCCACATTCAGCGCATCCAACATAGGGGTAAACGAAGCTGACAACAGTAGCTTGTCACTAGTGGGCTTGTCAAAGAAAGTGCTTTAGTGACACAAACAATCATTTTTGTGTCATTTTCATAAGAACTGTATTATAAATTCCACTGGAAAAAGTGCATTAGAGGTCAAAAAGGTTTTAACATAGGCTGAAGTTTTTCAAAACAGCTTATGTGTGACATCATAATAATGACATCATGCAATACATGGATATGTAACTACACAAGTATTTTGAGGGCCGTTTGTTGTGTATGTGTTCTCAAACCGTAGGATCAAAATGAGCAATGCCAAGAGTGGAGATTAAATCCTTCGGTCGCCTTCATCCTTGTACACAAAAAATGATTTTTTTTTTGATATGATTCAAGATACGTAAATGTTTAATGGTGACTACAAAAAATTTGTTTCAGCAATCATATACATGTAGATCAAGCCTAGAATTGATTTTAAGTGTTTGAAAGTGATTATCTTAAAGAATTTTTGGCGTCACCAGTCTTCATTTGATTTACATGTGTCCAGCTTAAATACCTATTTACTATATATTCATAATTGTTAAGAGCAATAAGATATACATGCATATGCAGGAAAATTTTTATATCACTGAGACTTTCTTTGTTGTTGTAAAGACACATATTGCAGACATGGAGCATAGGTGTACATTTACATGTAGCTTTAACCCTAGAGTCTGTACCAAACAATGTGAGAAAGCCAACTGATCTCAGCCGACAATACAATGAAAAGAGATACAGATTTTGAAGTGTACTTCATTTGAAATTCAGAGAACGGCCATTTGTAAATGAAAGTCAAAGCTCAATATTAAAAGTGCGATGGATTCCATTACGGACAACACCGTATTGGCGATATTTCAGCAATACAGTTGCAGAGACTGCATGGCATTGAGTACAGATGTACCAGTTAATGTTTCTGTGAACACTGTCGGACATTGGACTAATAATAATTACAATAACAATTGAAAGTGTGTACAATAAGGCCGGTTGTTCAGCCCTGCACTGAGAGGGGCATGGAAGTGTCCGACAATGCCGGTTGTTCAACACTGTACTGAGAGGGGCATGGAATGTCCGAAAATGCCAGTTGTTCAACCCTGCACTGAGAGGAGCATGGAATGTCCGAAAATGCCAGTTGTTCAACTCTACACTGAGAGGAGCATGGAAGTGGTCCGAAAATGCCAGATGTTCAACACTGCACTGAGAGCAGTATGGAAGTGTTCCAAAATGCGAGTTGTTCAACCCTACACTGAGAGGGGCATGAAAGTGTCCGAAAATGCCAGTTGTTCAACCCTACACTGAGAGGAACATGGATGTGTCGGAAAATGCCAGTTGTTCAACCCTGCACTGAGAGGGGTATGGAAGTGTCCGAAAATGCCAGTTGTTCAACCCTGCACTGAGAGGAGCACGGAAGTGTCCCAAAATGGCAGTTGCTCAACCCTACACTGAGAGGAGAATGGAAGTGTCCCAAAATGCCAGTTGTTCAACCCTGCACTGAGAGGAGCATGGAAGTGTCGGAAAATGCCAGTTGTTCAACCCTGCACTGAGAGGGGTATGGAAGTGTCCCAAAATGCCAGTTGTTCAACCCTGCACTGAGAGGAGTATAGACGAGTCCGAAAATGCCAGTTGTTCAATCCTGCACTGAGAGGAGCATGGAATGTCCGAAAATGCCAGTTGTTCAACCCTGCACTGAAAGGAGTATGGAAGTAATGCCGAAACTTGCAGCTGTTGAAACCTGTACTGTGAGGAGCATGGAAGTGATACATAGAGGACTGTGCGTACTATACATGTATGTTTTGCTGTGTGTGTCCACTGAAAAAGAGCTAGTAATGACAACATATCTAAATGTGAATGGAATGAACTGTATAACCAAGCCGTATGGACTACATTAGAGAGTTTGTCTTGAGTGAGTTTATTGTCTGACCCCCCTCAAATTCTCTATGGCCTAATCAGGAGCTAATCTGGATGTTATCAATATGTAAATACTGTACTAACCACTGTACTGTATCTTGTCATGTTGTGTTATAGTTCAAAACAACATCTGGCAAATGAGTGTGGAATACAAAGAGATTGTCTAGTGACTGATGTGGCCTTCGACTGGGGACTTGACTGTGTCTGAGGCTAATGGATACATCTACATATTCAGTAAGAGTTTTCCACTGCGTGTAACTCGGTAAATTGATATTTCTGTACTTACCAACTACTGATTCATAAGCATACTCATAAGTACATTTTTGTCTACATAAATCTACACTGAAACTTGCATGTTAAAGACAATGATTACATTTTTAGCTGTAGTTCTGAAGACTTGCCTATGCGCAGCAACCATGCTATTTTACAACAAGCAGCATATTCTAAGTCTGGAAATAAATTACAGGCCAATTGTTCTCGACCAAATGTAACAGAATTTTGACGGACCTACTGTTTAACTGCCATGTTAATAGCATAGTAAAAAAAATTTTATGACGTGAATGGCTGGCAAATTTTACAATCATGTCATCCAGCCACTTCAAAATTATTGAAGTTTATTATCTTATGTTCAGATTACACATGCCTGCTCTAATTTAACATATATAAAACAATTTTAATATAGCTTGATAGTACTTAATCCATTTTAATGCATGCAAATAATTCCTGGTTAGTGCAACAAGTGCAGTTTTTTTGGTTTCCTAATTTAGACAGGTAACTTTATAGCCCGAGACCTCTGTCTAAGAGTGGCTTATACGCGGAGACCTGCGCTTTACCCCATATTTAAAGATCACAGCTGAGATCACGTTATTGACATTTCCCGAAGACTTGAAATCTAAGGACTGCAGTGTGTGTACTTCATATATGTTTTATGAACACATAAACACCGATAATTGTGACGTAATAAAGGAAAGAACAAATGAGTTCACAGCTTGGACTCTCTCGATACATACAGGAAGGGTTTTTTTTTTTTTTTACGAGTTCCCCATTGTTACGCACATGTAGGATAATTCACGTATGGTATGAAATGGATTCAAATCATGAATTCTGATATACATGGATAGAAGTGATGATGTAAACTTGAAACGGAAAATGAACATGGGTTAAAATCTGCAAAAATCGCAAAAAAAGTTTTATCTTTTGCTTCCAGAGTTGAAGCAAAGAACCCATTTTTCAAGAACCTCTTCATGCATCGAATTTTACACTTTTTTCCTGTTTGCAATTATTGTGATGATCTCGCGGAAACCTACATGTGGATTTTGGACTGTTGATTATTGATTTATAACCCCCCAAAAAAATCTTTTTTTGCCCTGTGTATCCATTTGTACTGATCGGCTAACAGTACCAAAAATTATACTCTAGATGAGGTTCTTTTGGCTATCATTGTTGGTGACTTGACAAAATCTGTGAACAGTGTGACAGTACGAGTGGCCAGCATGCCAAAGCTTCATGTACTTACATAAACTGATACTGAGGCAACAGGGCCCTTCTCAAGTGAATGTAGTCTGAGTAATTGTCTGTGTACAATGCATCTTTACTGCTTAAATATGCAATATACATATATAGTTCATTTATCACATTCATCATACAATTTCCATCCTTCAATTACACAGGATTGATAGAATTACAAATACTTTGATTGCTAAATTTGGATACCTGTAAAGATAAACAGTGTAAAAGGTGCCATATTTGCCCTAGTCAAGTGCTTTTTTTTCTCTCTTGATAGATACAATGTATGAACTGCGAAAAGCAATAAACCAATTAAGTTATGTTTTCTGCTTTCTCATATCAGGCAACAAAGAAAATTAGATTATTGCCACAGATCTATATGAATGCAACACGCAGATCTCATAATCTCCTATGGCCACATTTTCAAAAGTCTTTTCACATAAACAAGTTACATATCTGGTGTTAGTAACCCTCATATTGGTATAATACAACCACGTTACTTGAGGGTATCTGTGGTTCAGTTGGTTAGCGCGCAAGCGCAGCATAATGACCCAGGAGCCGCTCACCAAAGTGGTCACTGTGGGTACAAGTCCAGTTCATGTTGGCTTCCTCTCTGGCTTTATGTGGGAAGGTCTGTCAGCAACCTGCAGATGGAGGTAGTTTCCCCCTGGGTTCAGCCCCGTTTCCTTCTACCATAACGCTGGCCGCCGTCGTATAAGTGAAATATTCTTGAGTATGGCGTAAAACACCAATCAAATAAATAAATACTAACAACATATTTTCACATTTATATAACCACTTTGTCCTGCAAAAGACCCATGAATTGAGCAAACAACGTTGATGTGTAAGTGAATGGCTTCAATGTGGTAATTGTCAGAGGGAATCTACATAAACATGTACTCAACAGATGCGTATAGTTCTCACTGGAGGATACGGGTATACACACGTCACTGTTGTTGTCCAATGGAATGACAGGTATTTTGCATGATGAAAAATATTAACACGATGGTTAAGTCATATGGTCATTAAGTGTGACAAATCAAATAATTTTAAATCAAACTCACTGACATGATAACTGCTGTTGTTGTGACCAAAGTTTACGACACGCATACCATAAAGCACTCTGGGAAGTTTTGGAATAAACAGTACATCCAGTAACTCATACAATTAATGGCTATGAGATGCGGAGTGATGTAAATGAAGTCACGCTTAAATAGCATTATGCTACAAAAGGTCTTGATGAAATTTTACAACCTTTTGCTGCACTGAATTCCATCCTTTGTTTGATGTATACAGCATTCCAGATTATGCTACAAATTATGCTACAAAAGGTCTTGATGAAATTTTACAACCTTTTGCTGCACTGAATTCCATCCTTTGTTTGATGTATACAGCATTCCAGATTATGCTACAAATTATGCTACAAAAGGTCTTGATGAAATTTTACAACCTTTTGCTGCACTGAATTCCATCCTTCGTTTGATGTATATAGCATTCCAGATAACTACCCTATTTCTTACTCCTTTTCGCATGTCTGAGGACAACTTTTAATGCAATTTATCCGCCTTAATACTTCGATAATGGTGAAAATTTAGTGGTTATAATATTTATTTGATCCTGGGGTCTCCTGACTTCAAGGCGGATGCTCTAACCATTCGGCTACCGAAATGGTCAAAACCCAAATGTGAAACTGCAGGATTATAACTGGGACTTCTAAATCTCACCTGAAATTATTTTCATATCAAATCCTGACAATCAACTCTACAAGCTATATGTCTAAATGCTGGCAAGTAATAGTCCTACCGGTATGTATTTTAAGATCGCTAACAAGACAAGTAAGGCAATGCCCAGGCACCGATCATGACACGCTTTCATACCACTGACCAAGTCGGCTCCACAGGCTATTCCCTCAATCACATTCTCTACATTATTTGCTTGCCTTGAAGTCTTGTGGTATAAACGCTCATATAATGGTAAACAGTGCTGCCTCGCTGTAAAATCATACTGAAGACACTAGACATGACATGAGGAAACCAATAGGCCCTAAGCTCAGTGTAAACCACAGTCCTTTGGCAAGATATACCGAACTAACATAGTCAGAGCTAGAGATTGAAAAGTATTCCTCTTAACATCTAAGGCCAAGACTCTGAACTGATTGGTTTTACTTGGTATTACCAATAATGTGTCACTTAAATAAAGAGAAGTTTCCATAAAATCAAATGGGCTAAATCAGATGAAATTTTGCTCTGCTTTCCATCCTGAAACTGGATTCGTATGTTAAAAAATATTCCTCACTCTACATAAATTCCGCCGCGCAAAATTATTGTAGTCCTGTCAATGGAACCTTATCCATTTTTTTTTTTACTCTTCTGGAGATGACTTTTTCCACCAAATATTACTATGATTCTGCATATAACCCTGTATCATCAACTGATTTTGTCAATAACAAAATTCAGTCAAAAAATAAGAAAAGTACTTATTTCATACAGATATGGCATTTATTTAGCCAATATATGAGACCTTTTCATGAGCGCAAAAATATATAAACTTCACAGGTTGGTAATTATACACAATATAATACAGAAGACTGCAATTCACAACACGACTAATTTGTTGTCGTTAGTCAACATACATGTACATGCTTGTATGTACAGTGTCAAAGACCAATCATGATATTCACTTTTGTAATTTTAGACGTTAAAAAAAAAAAATTTTTTACACCAATAAAATGGGACGCTTTAAAAATTTTAAGAGGCTTTTTTGTAAAATGTTCTTAGTTAAATGAATAAATTAGTATTTTTTTTCAGCTACAATATCTAAAAATACTAAAAAAAAAACAATCTGAAGTGATTTTACAACAGAAGAATAAATACATGATATGTTAGCAGTGATGACATCATCGGCATGTGCCTTTTAACAGGAGACTCAAGCTCTGGCCCACATCTGGTTTGAAGACCACTATTCCCTCATAAGATCCTATTTGTCTAGGTCTGAACTCTATAGGAAGTTTTACAAAGTGGCCGGCCCTGAAATAGACAGATAAAACATTTATGAAAATGTAAATGTGCATATACCAATATTTATGTTCATCCATATGACAATACAATCTGGATTCTTGGCCTCTCAGCTAATGGTGAAAATGCAGATGTATAACAAGGAATTGTACCACCATGTCATTATGTGAAAAAGTTGCATTCTGATAGGTTTGTCTACATCTCAAATCAATTTAATGACATTGATGAAGTTAATGAAAATACTTATCAAAGTTTTTGTCAATTTGTGACAACTCCCAATGATCATTTGTTATCAAAAAGTTGGCTAATACACATTTTAATATTAAAAATTAATTTATGATAACTGCAAACTGATATCGCTTATATTTAGGAATTCTAACAATTCTAAAATGTAATTACCTGATTTTTACAGCCGTGCGATTTAAGTAAAACGGATCCTGTGGTGGGATGATTTCAATCTGAAAGCAAGAGATATCTTTTTACTGCCATTTGCTAAATATCTGTATGTTTGTATTCTTGGGGTTTTATGTCCTACTAAACAAGTTTTCAGTCATATGACGAGGAGTTAGGTGTATACATAAACTGTGCCTTCCTATGTGGCCAAAGTGCTGCCTCCACTGAAGTATTACGCCAATGACATCAGACCTGAAAACCAATCTTGTGACATTATACCGACAAAGCCAACAAAGTCATGTTTCCTTGCTCTAATCTCACAGTGCTGAGTGCTTTGCTTCAGCCCACAATTAGCAGCCAGACAAGAACAATGCTTCTGATGAGAAACAGGAAAGCTATCAACCAAGGATATTGATTTCTCTGTATCCCTATTTCTTAAGTAATCTTTACAACAAAAATGTATGTATATATGTGTTTTCATATTCATTTTGTGAAATACTGCATTATGATTACCATATTAGTTAACGTAAATAAAATCACTAAGATTTCGTTAATGAAGCAATTCAAAAATGCTGATTTGAAAAGATGTAAATGTCTGCTACCTGGTGTAACCTGGTACTAAACTATAATGGAATTTCTGTGTTCATGTTTCTCATACAAATATATGTGATGTTCATTTAAGTGAAAGGTAGAATTCTGACCATATTGTTCTGATGGTTCTACTGTATCTCACCCTATGTAAGACATTGTCCTTGTTTTTGATCTGGGCTTTGCACTCCTCAGTCTGTCGCGTGCCCCAGGCTGCAAACTCCAATGTATCTTTGAGCAGGCGAATCACACAGCTGTTCTGCAAATCCCTAGTAAAATACAATGAAGTTATTCTTTATAATGACAGATTCCTTTTTGCAAAAAAAAAAAACAACATTAATTCTGTGTGTAAAATGGACCCACATACAACAAAACTGTTGCCTCTAGGTTTTGTCCAAGTTCGCAGAACCTAAAAAATGATATGAATAAAAAGAAAAGAAGTATTTTTTTTATCACTTACTGAAAAGCAGCAATCAAAATATGATATGTAACTTAGAGGCAGACTAAATTCTCTCAGAAGTTTAGCAGCAAGAAGCAGCTAGCTTTATATTGTTCATGCTGGCTTCCTCTCCTGCTGTATGTGGGAAGGTGTGTCAGCAACTTGTTGATGATAGTGGAAAACAATGTATAAAAGCTCACTTGGGTGGCTGAGTTTGCCTGGACCTGTCAGAACTGACAGAGGACATGGTTGTGTCCGAGGTTTGAGGGTAGTGATCCTGTAGGCTTGTCACCCGAGGGCTGGATGGTGGCAGGGCCTGTGAACAGAGATGCTCCTTATTAGTACACTGGATCATATAAGTATGACCATATAAGGCCTTAAAAAAGATATTTTGGATGCCATTAATTAGGTTTGTCCGATAAGAAATTAATCAAGCTGCACAAAAAAACTGTTAAATGGCCCTATAAAGTGGATGAGTCAATCAGAACTTGATAAAGCCAAACAAAAAAACAAACAAAACATGCATTTTATTCTTCGACTTTTCAATGCCATTCCTGACCAACTATTTGAAAACACATCAGGGAAATTACTAAAGATGGTTTCACTTTTTTTGTTCACCTGTCTTGAAATGATCAAATCAGAAAGCACTTACCTCGCCTAACAGTTGCACCCTGTCAATGGTTTGATCACAGCCATTGTCATTTGTTTTCCGGACTTCCCAGAATTGAGAGAAGTACCCTATGTCCTGTGGTTCAAACTGAACAAAGACCTGAAAAATAAAAAAATTATATCATGAAAAGTGTATTTTGTGAACATGAAAGAATTACTAAAATTTGGGATATGGTCCTAAGTTTAGAAGTATAGATAAAAACCAGTACATGAAATTTGGGTGGTTCACGTAACCAATTCTTACGGGTTTTAAGACGTGAATATCTGATAGTTTAGTTTGGCCACCACACAAAAACAGACCAATCTTTCGTACAAATTGGTTACAATCCAACAGGCTTATAGAGTCATCATCCCTGTCTAATAAATTTTGTTTCATCTAAAGGGTGAAATGATATAACCATTGACACGAGGGAATGTCAACAATGACCAGTTCATGGAAAGTTGTTGACTAGCGAAAGTTTAAATTCTGTTCAAGTTTTATTGTCACCTTTCTCCGCCTACCGCCAGATCACCAAAAACACAATACATAATTGATGAATGCTCCCAGCTAGCATATGTTGTGTACGTAACAAAAAGAGACATGTAGTGCATAGGCTCATGGCAGGAGACAGCACAGAAGCATTGGCCCGATTAATATATAGAGCATGGACCTTTGCAAAATTTGGTCAGAGCAGAAAGCTGGTGACTGCATTTAGTGCACAATGGCGTTTCTGTTTTGTTGTAGCTATTGTAATGTCATACCCTGAGGATACCCAGCAACCTAGTGTGGGTAACTTTTATGCATTTCAAGTGCTGTCTCTGTGGGAAGGTTCCAGGAAACAGATCAGCATAACTGATCTATCATTCTGCACAATTACACTAGACATAACCGACACGCGAATGACAGCCAAATTTAGTGGCCAGCACATTATTAAACCAGTGTGTTACACTGCCAGTTCAGTATACAGTGCAGAAGAACATGTTTGAGTTTTAGCATTTAAGTGACTTTAATTGCTATCAATCTTTGATAGCTACAGTTATCTTTGATTTATGCCATATATATATATATATTATTACCATATCAGCATATCCACATTTCTCATATTTTTGTAGAAAAAACTTTAATATTTTGACATATACATATAGCTCCTATACTCCCACGAGGGGAGATTCTCACTGACCATGGCAACCAGGATCATTGTATATATGTTAATCTTTTTGAGGTCTGAAACTACAATTTTATTAAGATTCTCAAAAAGACACAATTACAGCCTGACTGATTGTTTTCTTATATCTCTGTTTCTATTAACAAGAAAGTGAAGTCCAGCAGATTCACCTGTATATTTTCTTGAGGCTGAAGGTCGCCGGATGTCCGTGAAAACTTGAAAACATCGTATTTAATACGCTGGACCTTGCTGGAGGTCTCTCCAGTCTCGGGTATCTTGTCACATGAAATGTAGAAGAATTATTACATGTATTGTCCACATTTCAATCAATGTCTCAAAAAAAAAAATTAAATAGAAATAAAAGTAGAAAGCTACTATATTCCAGCCCAAGTCTTAAAATATAATGCAATATTCAGTGCAGAGGGAAACATAATTGCTGGCATAGATTAAATAACACCAATATGTTAAAAACAATGATTCATCTACCCATAACCTGAGACATCATTTAATTCCAATATTCTGTACAAGCTTGACCAAGGCGAATAGAATCCACCAAATAAAGAAGTTAAGGCAGGTCGGCAATTAATGATCAACTGCAATCCCATGCCAGCTGATAACACAGACGAAAATTAAAAGCTGCAGCTAAATTCTGTTTCTCTACAGAACAAGCATTTAATATCCCACACTGATCATTATACAGACATTTCTATCAATTACAAAAATTTAGTTTCTTCAGTACTGTTGTGAGTGAACAGAGAATTGAAATTAGTGAAATGAACAGCTGGCTTGTTACGACCAAAGTACAATACTGTTTGATAGAAAGGTTTGACAGGGCAGATACGTTCTTCACGGAATGTCTTCGGCACAGTGCAAATCTGTATTTTCCAGTTGTGATCACAACAGAAAGCGTATTTATTACTGCTATGACAGATTCATGATCCACTAACCTTGAGGAAGGGAGGGGTAAATGGGGAGAGAGTCCAGATGATGGACTTGTCTGTGGTGTTAGACAGGCTAAATGTCGTCTCTGAAAAAGTAATAAAAGACTTCTTCACACTGACGTTATGTTAACGCCATAACCATTTAATATTCTGGACATTAACATATCCTATATCACCCGTAATACAGGCTTATTCAAAACCTTTCCGCAAATATCTTCACTCATTTTTTTTTTTGAATTTTTACACACTGATCTTTGAGTACAATTCTTTGTCAAGATTATTCATGTAATGTATACATGTACTGGTAATATAATGCATGCATACAATTCGAGTCATTGTTCACGAAGGACAAATTTATCATTTTTCTGAACATGTGTAATGCACATATAAGAATCATTTTTTTTTTTTAATTTAAAAAAAAAAAGCTATTTGTTTGTCTTATTTTGAATATTCTTAAACATTAAGTATGATTCAACCTGGGCTTGAAGCCATCCTGAAACACTAAACCACATACCTGTAGACTCTCCCACTCTACTGGCGTTGAAGATAACCTGCTGCTCAGCTGGGGAGGGCAATTTACTCCTCTGTTCATCTTTTTTCAGCTTATTTGTATGTGTAGGGGACGGCCTTGTAACATTCTTTGATATAGCACCCAGGGGTTTTCCTGGCTGATGATTATTATCAGCCTTTGTCATTTGTTGCATTGTTGTAGGTGAATTGTAAGAGCGCCGTGACGGTGCAGTGTCTGGGAAATCTACAGGTGTGGGCTGACCAGGCAGGGACGCTGCCCTGACAGGTGGACTATTCTGCTGGCTACTATTGGTGTCAGCCGCTTTACGCTGTGCAGACACACCTGCCTGAGGGGAGGATTTCTGCTTGCTGCTGTTTGCAGCAGTAGTCTTGGGTTTTGAAGGTGCACAATGCTGACTGTTCCTTGCATTGCCATGGTTATTAAATGCAGAACTCTCTATATTGCTAACTTTTTTCTCCTCAACACTTCTCACCAGAACAGAGACTGTCTAAAAGTGTAAAGAAAGCAAATACATACAGATTAAACACTGTATGTCTCTGAGGTCTTATAAAAAATTCATAATTAACATTATGGCTGTGTGAATACTATCAGCACAATGTGTTGCTTCTAGCCTACCATATTTACATGGGATGAAATCAAAACAAGTTATTCTAAACACCTAGGCTAAAGACAAAATACAAATGGGTCGTAACAGATTTTTTCTTCTTTTTACAGTGGCAATTATATGGTGAAGTGGACAACGTAACTAGGTTACAAGAATAACGACTTCTATTTATTCTTCAGCATTATTTTGGTACAGATACCAAACAGTGATAGCGTTTGTTATCAATATAGCCTCATTTTCTTAACCAGACATTTGATATAACTTCTTTATTGTACTTACTTACAGAGTTTTCTGAAAAACTTAACCTTGAAAAAGTCATGACACTGTTTGACAAAGATTCCAAGATATTCAGCACAACATTTAACAGAGAAGTTTTCAACACCTGCCAGTGGCTGACAAAGCTAAATCACTGCTGTAACATGACCCACCTGACTCTCCAGCTGTGTGTCCACTCTGATTCGACCAGTCCATGGTAGAGATATTCCCTCAGAGACCAGCACGGGGGAGGGGCTGACATAAAGGCTGCAGGTCGCCCTGATGAAATATACAACAACAGATTTACACGTTCTGCGCACTCAAAGGCTTGGTTATGTTATTATCAAATGAAATCTATACTATTATGTTGATTTAGCTTACAATTACCATTCGCAATCAAAATGTCAGATAATAGCAAATTTTGTCGCCGAACACCAGTGGGACATTTGTATGATTCTTCCAACTTTATTGCTAAGTCCAGCACTTAGAGATCCTCATGTGAGACGTTACACCATTATTTTATTATTTTTGCACCAAAAATTAAGTTTGTTAGACTGCTGCTTAAAAGCAGAAGAATATTTTAAAACATCACACTATAGGCTAAAAAGAGCACATTTTTTTTCTATCTGGTGGTGCCTCCTGCTAATTTTGAGATTTTTCCTGGCCATAAACTTAGGCTGAAAACGGCAAAGCTGGCATAAATCGCCGAGTCCATTGTGTCCGTCATCTTTAACACCCTGTAATTTATGCTGGGGGTGTGTTGCCTCTCAGCCAATAAGAGTCCTTAAAACTGCCTGCTTGTTCGTGTAAACTCGGAATCTACGTCCAACATTCCAGTTTCCCCGATCGTCAAACGGAAAAGAAACTGTACTGTTTGCTACCTTCTGGGAAGAAGAAAATGTACGAACTGCACTTTGGCGGTTTCCGACGGCAATTCTCCTAACACAGAAGACTTCAGGACTAGTTCTTAGGCAAAATGGAATAGCCCACAGCTGATTTGGCGCCGACTTTATTTATAATTTATCAACTTGAGGTACATATTACAATTTTTAACGGCATGCACCTGCGAGGAAATGCATACTCTTTTCAAATGGTATTTGATATTTAAATTTTCTCCTTTAATAATCGTTGGAATCTTTTTCAAACAAGAAGTCCAGCATATCAGGAGACAGGATTTGCTGGAGTTGTTATCTCAACACCACCACAACTAGTTTTATAAACAAAATGTTCTATGATTTCCTGTATAAAGTTTTGCTCAGATGTGATTTATATGTACGGGTCACCAGCAACAGTTAAGATTATTGTTTTGCCATTCGCCAGCAAAAGTCATGTGATCATCTAAGGGGACGTGATTAAATATTAAGTAAATTAAGTATTCATGTTTACGAAATAGGGGCAGAAGTCTTTCAAATTATGCCAGAATCGACAAGAAATGCTTCCGCTGCAGCAGTGCAAACACAAATGTGCAGGTATCGCTTTGATTGCAATTTGACACCTTCATCTCTTCTGCTGGTAGGACCTGTTTGCAAGTATGGATTCACGGTGTGCTAAATTCTGCAGTTTAAGAAAGCATATTTAACATGACATTTCACAAGCATAAAAAGGTACAGGATAGTCACGCACAATCTCCACATAGTTTGCTCACAATTCCCATTTATCACAAAATAACGATAATAAAACAATCAACCTGTTGCAAAGTGCTTGTATTAAAATAATTATGATTAAAACTGAGGATAACATGAACTGTGGACTAACTGCTCAGTGAAGCATAAGCCTGTTTATTACATTTTTGAACTCTCAGTATAATCCCCCGAGCACCTCTGAGCACCTGCTCTTGCGTGGTGCTCCCTCAATAACAACCAATCCTGGGATACGCTTTCTGAGTCCCACGGCAAAACTTTAGGTCATTTATGGTTTGTAATCAATTGTCAAGACAGAAGTACAGCCAAAATAAATTACTTAGAAATCAGGCTTTCAAATAAATCAAAACATTTTTTTAGTCTCCTATAGCAAATAATACCTTGGTGGCAATATTCCCGAATCAAACTCGACCCCAAGTCTTCTGTCTGGCCAAGATACATCAAAGCTGAAAACATACCAGTCCTTATAAAAACAGCAGCAGAACAAAACTTTTGTTTCCACATCAACTTTAGACAAAGATACTCAAAAAACCCAACACAATGATTTTTAAATATTGCAAAGACGTGAAAAAGCTTTCTAACCGATAACGAAAAAAATAACAGCGAAAGTATTTATACATCTCTAAAGACGATAAGAGGCTCTGAACCAGTCTTGAGAGATCCCCATAATGACACACTAACATTGTTGCCACAGGAGATTATTACATGTATATTCATTACTCACCTCATCTGGACATCTGACATGTTCTCAACTTGGATGCAGCCCTTCTTATTACAGCTCCCTTGTAATAATAATAATATATATAAAAAAAAAAAATTTACTCCTTTGTAGAATTAAGACCATATTTATATTGTAGAAGTGTGTGAAAACCCGGCGGAGTTACAGCCATATCTTAGATGGAAACACAACTGGAGGGGATTAGCTGGCTTGCAAGACTGGCAACCCTTGGCTGTAAAAGTGCAAGTTCACTAAAACAGAATCACCACAGTCCACAGGATTCTGGTTGCCATCATTTTATGTATTCATTTGACTTGTTATCACACCAACACCCACAAATATTTTTATTGCTTATTTGATTGATGCCATACTGAAGAATTTTTCACTGATTCAATGGCAATCAGTTTTATGGGTGAAGAAAACTGGAATGTTTGTGGGTAACCCAGTGTCATGTGACAAGTTACAAACTTTTCTTTGTGTGATGTATATCATATTGGTGAAAAACTAGTGATTAAGGGCCACAGTAGTATTATTGCCAGCTTGTTGTCACCGCAGTGGGGAAATTCACAAATTCCCTGTCTAAAGCCGAGGGTAAACCCGCAACTCAAGTTTCAGAGCCCCTGAACAGCAAGTAGCTTAACCACTCAGCCATGAGCTGCAGCCTCTTGAGAATATTCAAGTATAGTCATGACTGTCAGCAGAGTTCATAAAAAGCCAAAGTAGAGCCCACAATCTCTTTAGCCAAAGAGACTGTCTCACAAAACTTCTGTAGCTGTTAGTTGGCTAAGGGTCATATAGTTGACTACCGACTAAGCAGGCTATGCCCAAAAAAAAAAAAAAAATCGACGAGGCCATTTCACAAATGTGAAACAGTCTAAAGCTTACTATAGCCGGACATGTGGCAGTTCTCCAGCAATCTGATCCATCATGGCAGGATCCATGGTAATGGTTAAATTTGATTCAAAACATAAATATGCACATGTATAGCTAACACAAAAAGATAATTATCCATTTTCGTTTTTGACAAAGTGTGTAAACGAAGACCTTTTAAAACTGAATTGGTTTCCTCTTAGCCAACCTTTCAAACGTCACTAAGGATTTTGGGGTATCTTTGAAAATCTAAGACAAAGAGCTTTGGTCAACAGCCAAATATTTTCTATTTAGAATAGTTAGCTGTCTAAGGTTACCCTTTGGACATTTTGTGAAGCAGGCCCCAGAACTACTCTGTGCATGTTTCAATATCTTCAGGGTATATTCAAACATCCACATCTCACCGGTAAGGAAAAAACGGAAGTTATAGGTCTACTGAATACAGCTTACCATCAGCCTCCAAGTCTAAGATCAGCTGTTTTGGATAAACCTCAAGGCTGTTCATAAGATGTTTGACCTGAGTTGTCTTCCCTTGGCCCGCCCTGCTGTGAAGCTTGTTGTGTGAGAGTTCCATCCCTGCCATAACGATAGGCTTGCTGGGTACAACAGACATGTCCAGGTCTTCACTCTGTGGGCTGCCTGTGAACCTGTGGGGCATCATCTGGCTTTGGGAACTGTCCTGGCTAGTGACTGGGGACAGGCCAGCCAGTCTGTTTCTGTTGACCAGAGAGTGCGACACTTTGCCTGTTTGTTGATCCCCCACCAGGTCCTCATATGGGGCTTCTGGGGCAGGGGGGTCCCCTACCAGGCTTAACACCATCCGGGAAATACCCTTGAGAAAAGTGGCCTGGTAATTTGGGCAGTTGGGTAGCAATTCTGCACCTGGGAATGATTTTATTTTAGTGCAGATTAGACTGAAGAATTTTCCCTTTTGGAGTGAGTGAGTGCTTGGGGTTTAACATATTTGACAATTTTTCAGTCGTCGGAGGAGTCCTTAGAGTGCAGGTACTGTGCCTCCTTGTTGCAGGACGGATTTTCACCACTCTCTTTTCTATTGCTGCTTCGCTAAGACGACTTACTGTATCATATAAAAAAGGCAAAAAAAGCCCTTATACGATATGGTCAACCAGTCGTTGCTCTTCCCCTTAATGCTGAATGCCAAGTAATGAAGCTACACCACTCTCTGTTAAGGTCTCAGGAGCAGATGCTCTACCAACAGAGCCATCAGGGCCAACCATTAAAGTTTTGAAAAGACTTATTTCCAAACAGACATTTGGAAAGGCGAAATTATATGTATCTCTTACAATCCTAAAAACATTAAGATCGGATAAAATAACATTTTGGAATTTTTAGCTATGACTCGCCTATACAACACAAAACAAAATTGAGGTCTTCTTACTTGAAACATAAAACTATCAGTGCAATTTACCTTCTTCAATGTCTGTTTCATCTTGTAGATGCACATCCAAATTCACCTTGGCTAAGGGATGATTTTGCGGAAATGGATTTTTCTTCATACCTGGCTTCATCGCCAACTCCCTTCAAACGTAACATAATATTTATTAATACTTATAAATATGAGGAAAAAAAAAAACACACTTCTCACTGTCCTCTACAGAAGGATTTTTATCTGAAGATCCCCCATAAAAATATTTGAATGAAATGAAATTTTACCTTTTGGCATCAAGTTTTCATTGTTTTACATACCTTCTATATAGTATGCGGTTGATTTCATCTCCATAGTAGAACTTCACCGCCCCGATCACTGATGGCTTGTCTTGACATCGAGCAGCTTGGATAGGACTGGGATTCATCACCAACACCAAGCTCTGGAAAAAAAATACACACACACAGAACACAATGAATCAGTTTATACTACATGAAAGTGACCAGGTGGAACGCATTGATCTCCAACAGGTTATACTGACACACTTTTCTCATGGGACATACGTGATGTTGAAGGAAGGCAAGTGATCGTCTGCTATAACTTCACTACAAGCCTAGCTTGGTGGGTGTGGGGAAACCAGCCATCTGAAACCTTGTGTAACCTGCTTTTATTAGAAATGGCCTGAATTCGCTGACAATATTATTGGATTCTTTTTTTAATTGTTGCTTAACACCATAATCCAAAATTTTCCTTTTTATCACTTCAGCTTTATGGGTAGGAAGAAACTGTAGTGCCTGGGGTAAACCCGAGTCACCGGTGAAGTCTCTAAGGTGTGAAATATGTCACATTGGTAGATCACAAGTGGTCTTAAGGGAACTTCATGGAAGACCACACAAGACAGCGAAGTTGATCATCATCACTCACTGCAATCAACAGCCTTAAGAACAATGGGAACAGGTTAACATTCTACTTTTGAGAATGGACTTGAACCCAGAGAATGATAGCCATGCACCTTATTAAGGCACTCAGCAACCAACTGCTACAAGTAAACCAGAATTCATAAAATATGCTGGAAAAGTTAGTTCACTGTCAAGAGGAAATACCTTCCAGGAGTCTGCTTTGATGACAAATTCATTAGGCTGAACAATGGCCACATTTGTACTCAGTATCTGGGAACAGGTCAAATCTGCCAAGAGAAAGTAACATACCATACACTGTCACGTTTGGTGAGCAAGATTTGATGCTGATGTCTCAAGCTTCTCATGAGCTGACAATGATATTACATGGTTACACGAGTATTAATTTTGGTTTTTTATAGTAATGTGAAGATTTTAGAGACACAATATTCAAACCTAGAGACTCCTCAATTTCTTTTGTAGTGGGGATTCTTATTACGCATGATTCGAGTGGATTCTGATTACAGCTTAGAAAAAATAATCATGGTCATTGATAAACTCCAAATTTGTCCTCAGAAACTTACCAGAAAAACAGAAAACTTTCACAAAGGCTGCTCGAGAGCCAATGTTCCACAATGTGAATCTCTGTACGTTGTTTCTGCCAACTTTAATCTCTCCAATGTTTCTGAAGTAATTCCCTCCCTTGGAGGAGTCAGCAGAATCTTCCAAGACTAGATTACTGGTGCCCCCGTGGCCATTGAGAGGAACCTGAGGATAGAGTTCACTCTAGTTCACTCCTAATTGTTTACTGGATAACCATACACTATCCACACAAGTGCCCACAACAGAGCTTAACATTTTTACATTTGAAAACGGGGAAGGGAATGCCATTGTCACCTGTATAAAGCACATGACGTTAAAACACATAAAAAGGCACTTCAAAATAAGTCAACATACAGAGTATTTCTTGCTGGATCCATCCTGTCTGATGATCAGTTTACCCTGGAATTGTGCAAGGGTAGTTGGTACAAAAGCCACATTGATGGAGTACTCTTCCCCTGGATTTACAAACACCTCTTTCACGCTGCTCAGCGCTTCCTTGTGGCCTAGCACACTTTTAATCTGTTGAAAAAAAAAAACCATATTCACACAACTGTAAGTGAACTCTTGACAACAATAATAAACCATAATTCAAAGAATAGAAATAAACATTATCCATATTCATATCCTCCTCCCCAAAAAAAACAACTAAAAAAAAAGGAAAACAAAAAACACAAGAGATAAATTCATATCCCCACCTAAATGTGACAATTATGCAAGGATCAAAGATTTTCAGCTTGTTTTCAGGGGTTACAAAATGAATATGCATAGAAGATTTGAGATAATCTAACAATATTAGGAGCAGTTATTGCGTGGAAACCAATGACCAATGAGAACCACAATAATCAGAAGTCATGTAAAACTAAGGAAAGGATCAGGCAGGTTTTCAAAACTGACCTTCGATTTCACGCCGCCAATATGCACAGAAAGACTATCAATGCTGGATAATATTTGGGAGGAGCTATAGACAACATATAAAACAAAAACAAACAAATAACAGAGCAGTTACCTGGAAAACAGCTGTTGTCACTTCCAGCTTCAATTTAATCTGTGTCTTGGCCTGGTGGACAACGTTTAACCGCTGACAACTACAAAAAGAAAAACATAAACACAGAGCATGGTACACGTTTTCCTCAAAGGCATTATTAAAGGCAAAAAGTAAAATATATATTTATCTGATTGCAGTTTTTCATGTGTACAGTGCTCAAGAATATGTCCCTGTGAAGGCAAATTTTGAAAATACTGTGAGAAGTGACTGATATGTATAAATGTTTGTAGCTTGAGTGTAATTTATGCAAATGAATGTTTTGATTATGGTGTTTATGTATGTTCAGTAGCTACATGTAGCTAATATCACGGCTGTATTTTTATATTATTCATATTTTTTTCTGTGTAGCCAGGGCTATCAGGTGAATATACAATAAAGTTCAAGACACAAGGTAAGCAATGGTAAGGACACCTGACTACTGTTTACTGAAGAAGTCATGTCATCTTGATTTTTTATTACATTAATAATATGTACGTGGGAAGGTCTGCCAGCAACCTGCGGATGGTTGCGTGTATTCCCCCCACCAGGGCTCTGTCCGGCTTCTTACCACCATAATGCTGGCCGCCATAGTATAAGTGAAATATTCTTGAGCATGGCGTAAAACACCAATCAAATAAATAAATATAATAATAATAATTTAATCTCTGACTGAACAGTCCAGATCACAAATTAATCGAGAACAAGAGACAGAAAGATGTACAAGTTATCTGACAGGTCTAAATGCGCAGTAACAGCCAGCAATAAAGCGTATTCCACCAGTTAGCTAGGGGACCTTACGTAATGAATCAAATTATTTGATTTATTTGCATGTTATCTTGACATTAAACAGCTATTAAAATCAGGATTCTAGTGACATAAGCCTAAAATGGCAAGATTTGTATACATCTACGCATTTATGCACATGAAATAGAAGAATTCACCTAAAATTAGAAAGAAGACTTAACTTAAATCACTTCATACACTGAAAGCTTTGCATGTTAGTTAAGAGACAACCATAAACATACCCGGCTTTTCCAACTTCCACGCCACCAAATGACAGATGACTCTTGTTACAGAGTATTTGTACCTCAGGCTGGACAGGCATTGCCACTTTTGCCAGGCAATTGGCTATAATTGTCACCTCAAACACAGGACCATCTGGATCTATGGCCATAAGTAATGCTCTGCAGGTGAAAAAAGAAATGACTTATCAGCCAAAAAAGATGTTCAGGCCCTTCACCGTTAACAAATTATTAGGCCATCATTTCAAGCAGAAAGGCAATAATATCACCACCAGAAATAATGACTAATCAGCTTAACGAGATGGATATGTCACATATTGCCGACCAACAGTCATGATTACGCAATCATGTCAAACAGAAAACAGCAATACGATGCACATGAATTTGATTTTCAGCCTAATGTAGAATACTGAGCCTGAATACCAGTACTAACTTAGGTCTGGACTAAAACCTCTTTATTTGTGCATAAGGCTTAACATTTAACTCACTTTTGAACAGCCACACCCAGGGAACTATTCCATGGGGTCAGTTTTGACCAAGATATAATTTAAATATGCATGTGTCATTTAAAACCCCAGAAATTCTTATTGTGACAGATAGGGCTGCTAAAGTATGTAGATGCTAACTATCACAGAGATCTGCTGTGCGTATTTTCTAGACGAGCAAATTGATTTGCTATTTAGTGTTACTGTGATGTGCGGATTTGTTGAGAGGACAGTATATTCTCTATTTAACACTGCTGTGATAGCACTATGTAAAAGCTAGCTATCATAGAGGCCAGTTGTGCAGATTTTGGGCTCCTATTATTGCGCTAGGTAAAAGTTAGCTATCAGACAGGTTATCTGATGTCTCAAAAGGACAATATATTCGCTATTTAGCGCTGCTAGAACAGATATGTAGAAATTAACTATTTATCACTGCTATAATACAGCTATCTAGTAGCTAAGTATCGACAAGTGAATTTCTGCAGTTTTTTGGTGGGAGAATATATTTGCTATTTACCACGGCTATAATATCATTTAGTAAAATACATTTTGCCATGATGAATAAGCATATAGGTTCCAAATGACAAGTGCTACAAAGCCAATGGTCCCACACTGTTTAACCTAGAGAACTGATCTGCGTATTGTGCTATTTATTGTAGAATGCAAAGTTGCGGTACTAGTAAGTATGTCTCACTATGAGAAATATAAATGCAAACAATTTAGGAATCTGTGTATTACACAATAAATATGCTTCAAAACTAATTCGAATGAACTAGTCTTATACTGCTAATTAACAAATATATAGTGTTGTAAAGATAACATGATCCTGATTGTGACAGAAAGAGCATCTATTTCAACCATACTTCGAAACTGCTTATTAGCAAATATATTGTGTCATAAGGGTAACATGATCATGGCAGTACTAGTTAGCATCTATTTAGACAATACTTTGAAAATGCTAATTAGCAAATATATTGTGTTGTACAGATCACTTACCTTCGCTGTGCTAGTTAGGGTCTAGGTAGACAATACTTTGAAATTTAAGATAAATATACATGTAGTCTTCTGGTGATGCTAGTTTGCAGCTATTTAATGTAGATTTGAAATGCTAATTAGCAAATATATTGTAAAATGTCACTGCACTGAGGAATGCTATAGAGATGCAAACTACTTCTGGAAATGCGGATAATAGTGCACCTTTATGATTTCTCTTTACCTTTTTGAGGCTGGTCTAACAAAGCAATCGAAACGCTATGGCACGAACATTTGTCATAGTGATGCATCTCTTCACTATATCCCACAGTGGGTTTACATTAGGGGTATGCTGCAACTGCTGTAAAATGGGACCCTGGGGCCGGTCTCATGAAGCTCACTTAGCTGAGTATGCCCTTAACTACCATGACGACAGATGTTGTAGAGATAATGTGCACTTAGCTATGGGTAACCAAACACTAAGTATGCTTTATGAAACCGACCCTGGCTGTCAGGTTTATACATTTCTACTTTAATATTGCTGGACTACACTTACGTTTCAAGACGAGGTAGTCTGGAAATTGGACGGTAAACAACCGTGATTTCCTGAAACTCCTGAGGTTTGACTATGAGGCTGGCTGGAATCACTTTAATCTCTTCTGTGTACTCTCTGGGCTGGAGACTCACGTTCATGGATATGTTACCACCATTCTGAAGCTTGAACGCGCATGTTGACCGCTCCCCGTACGAGTTTATCTCCGGAAGCTTCAGAGAAGAAATATACCAGTGTACTCAAGAATGCTTCAATAGTACAACAGCAGTCAGGTTAATGGATGGAAGAAACCAGAGCAGAGCACTGGAGGAAACCAGATCAAAAGGACCACGGAAATCGGACCAAAGCTCCAAGGAAACCAAAGCAGGGCACAGAAGAAACCAGAGCAGAGCACAGAAGAAACCAAACCAAAGCCCCAAGGAAAGCAGAGCAGAGAGGAAAGCAAAGCAGAGAGAAAGACAGAGCAAAGCCCAGTGGAAACTTCAGCAGAGCATTGGTGGAAACCAGACCAGAGCCCATAGGATACTGCAGCAGAGCATTTGTGGAAATCAGTGCAGAGGCATACAGAGTGGTTAACTTGGAGCAGAGTATTAGTGCAGTGGTGGAAACCAGAGCAGAACCCATAGGATACTGCAGCAGAGCAATGGTGGAAATCAGTACAGAGGGACCAACATTTTAAACTTGACCTTTGGTTCACTGATAGAACATACATATATGTACACGGGTGGTGTAAACTGGTAAGCGCTCCTTGTATCACTAGGTACCCTACAAACCACTCGACGCAAACTTTATGCAGCCAGCAGATTTTATTATGGAAGAAATGACCAAAAACTAAACGAAAAACAGATATTCCGAGAAAAGAATGGACGTGAGTTTTGTACATACCTCAGACCTGATGGAAGTAAGAAGCTTGACCTCTCCAGCCTCGGCGTGTAGATTTACTGTACCCACGTGCAGCTTGGATGTGGGAGTGTCCACTTCAATGTCTACCTTTGCCTGGATCACCTCAGGTGGGGACCTTAAAGAGGCTGCAGAAAGAAAGGGATTTCTTTATTTGATTTTTGTTGCCATTGTTGAACCAGGGAAAAACTGGGATAGAGCCTACAACCAAATAAGTCAGGGGCTAATTTGATGAGGCAAATATAATGCTTTCATCAACAAGGGCCTAGGGAAAGGATAGAGAAACATAAATACACTGTTCAGTATATTTAAAGCTGTGTTCCCACAGTGCAATTTGTTGTATCAATCTGTCAAACAAAAATATGACAGACTATTTCATAAGCTGCGTTTACAATGTGATTTGTCCCAATCTTCCTGTTTACGATTGACAAATCAAACTGAAATCATTGTGTGAACGCGACTTTTTAGTGATTCGATTAACGTATGGTACCATATAACAACAATATCGAAAGTTTGCGGGTTTTCTACCCTGTGTCTATCAGCTGTTTTTCACTCGCTCTCACTGCATCTATCCTAATCTTAATGTTTACTGCCATGGGGGCTGTTGGAGACCTCAACATAGTCCCTGGGACACACACTATGTAAGCATAACATGCTTGTAGACTACTGAATGCAGCTCTATCTCTGATCTATGTTTACATCTATGTTTAAGGGTTTATGTCATACTTTTTCAGTCCCACGACTACTCCAAGATAGCCTTCAGTTTGCCACATTAAAATACTAACCACTACCTAAGATCAGATTCATGCCTGATGAAACTTTGCAGTGTAATACCTGAGGTGCATTCTCTCTGTGGGAGTTTGCAGTAGACCATCAGTGGGAGAGGAGATGAGCAGTCTGACTCCGAGTTGGCCTTCAGTGTCACATTCAGCACAGTCTTGCTCAGGGCAGGAGTGGAGGGACGGTTAGAACCAGAGATGATGGACAAGTCTTTAGAGATGGTTTCCTCAAACGAAAAGCAGTGCCAACCACTGTTATTCTGAAAACAGTAACAATCAGTTAAGAGAAATAAAATAAAAATATATTTTTGATCTTTTTGATGACTGTATGCTTGCCATTTTTTATCCCTGATCAAGTTTCAGGGGCAATGTAAAAAATTTTGATTTGTTCGTATGTGATTGGTATTATACGCCATACTCAAGAATATTTCACTTATATTATGGCAAGAGAACAGGCAGAGCCCTAGGGAAACCCACGACCATGAGCAGGTTGCTCAAAGATCTTCCCACATACGGTCCGAGAAGCCAACACAGACTTGAACTCACAGTGACTACATTGGTGGAAGGCTCCCGAGTCATTACGCCCTTCTGGCGTGTTAGCCACCTAGGTCATGGAGGCTCTCGTTCTTGCTTAGGGATAGATTAGCAGTTTCATACTATCTAATGGTCACCACTTAAAATGTAAAAGTTAACATCTATGGTGTAATTATAGTTGGTATAAACAAAAGAAACATTCTTCTTTTACATTCAAAAATCACAAGTTTACCGCAGAGATTGACAGGCGTAGTGGAACTGTTGCTTTCCCATGGTTTGCCAAAGTCAAGGGAAGTCCTTTACAGCTTCCCCATCTGAGCTCACCATACACCAAGGATAGATAACTCTCACTTAGCACCTACAAAATTTTAAACATGTGTACATGTAAAATACAATTGACTGAGAATGTATAAATGATTTGAACGCATCCACTTTATTTATTTAAAATTCACTAAAATCACTGTTGTGCGCCTCCAAAAGATCCTCCACACAGAAACACAAGTTTCAATATAATATGCAGGATTATGAAAAGGAAAAATTAGGAAATGATTTAACAAACTGTGATAAAGAAGCAAAAAAAAATGAAGCCAGTGTGTGTAAAATATACCTCTATGTTTGGCATCTCGGCTGTGGCCTTGAGGGTGACAAATTCTGGCTGGACATTCTGACTACTGATCCTCTTGTTCTTCACCACTGTACATGGCAACACAGCCATCCTCCCCACATAGCTTCCCTCACACTTTGGCACAAATATCACCTGTCCAAAAAACATAAGCTTTTCACAGAAGTGTTTAATGTTTTCTGTAAAATGCTAAAGTTTTGTGTGTTTAATTTCAAATGTTTTATTAATTGTAAGACAAATGGCAATAAATGAAAAAAGAAAAAAAATGGACAAATCTATTGCTAGACTTTCCAGAAATACTCCTGTGCCTGTAGATTTAACAAACATTTATCATGAAAATCAAAAAAATGAGGTAAATAGAGATTTTTGAGGTACGCAGTCCATATATCTATTGATAACAGCCCTTGCACTTAGCACCGAATCATTCTGCTTGAATTTCAAAATTGTCAAGACCTGAATATTAACCCATGCGTCTAGAATCCTGGATATTAAGTTCAGCAGAAACTGCATATTTCTCATGTTAAGAGATTAGTTTTGCAGAACAGCATGTTCCAATTACATCTTTCCTTACTACCTAAGAACGTTAGGAAGCATTTCTATAAGTGAAATAGTCTTGAGTATGGCGTAAAACACCAATCAAATAAATAAATCAAATAAATATATATATTCATCAGCATCAGTTTTAAAGAGATTTGGGATTTGCCGTGATCGGATTTGAGAATTTTTTAAACTGATTCTTCACCATTCACAGGTGTAAAATGTGGAGTACAGTCCTTTAGTCTGGAGTGGGGGAATATGTATATTTAGCAGTGGTGGATGAGTGACTTATATAGTTACACGCGCAACGTGTCAATACTTTATAAACAACTGTTTGGACAATCAGTAGCTTTACACAAGTCACGTACAGGTATGTTTTCCCTTGACTGAGGTTCAATAATAATCTTCTGGTTAAACATGAAGGGCAGTTTGACCACTGGGTCCACATCCTGCTCATTGATGGTCAGCTCACGGATGTCCAGCACACACTCAAGCCAATGGTCAGATGTGTTTTTGAGAGTGATGATGGCCTTTGTGGACACCCCGACACAGCAGACCTCAGTGAAGCTCACAACGCTGGGCAGTTCTACCATCTTACTGCTGTCAGGCGCTGTGCGACAAAAGTCTGAGGGAAAAAAAAACAGTTAATGTCACATTATTATTATTAATATTATACGATTGGTGTTTTACGCCATATTCAAGAATATTTCACTTATGCCACAACGGTGAGCATTATGGTGGATGCAAATCAGGCAGAGCTCAGAGGAAATCCACGAAAATCCGCAGGTTGCTGACAGACCTTCTCACTTACGGCCAGAGAGGAAGCCAGAATGAGCTGGACTTGGAACTCACAGCGACCGCATTGGTGAGAGACTCCTGGGTCATTACGCTGCGCTAGCGCGCTAACCAACTGAGTCACGAAGAGGTCCCGTTGTAATGTCACATTATTTATTTGATTGGTGTTTTACGCCGTACTCAAGAATATAATTTCACTTATACGACGGCGGCCAGCATTATGGTGGGTGGAAACCCGGCAAAGCCCGGGGGAAACCCACGACCATCCGCAGGTTGCTGCAGACCTTCTCATTTACGGCCAGAGAGGAAGCCAGAATGAGCTGGACTTGAACTCACAGCGACCACATCTGTGAGAGACTTCTGGGTCATTATATGCTTCGCTAGCGCGCTAACCAACTGAGCCACGGAGGCCCCTGTAATGTCATATTAGAGTGAAGCCTAATAACATTATGTTAAATATGCAGGGTTCTGCCCAGAAAATGTTGAGTGGTGGGCACCAAGTCTAGGATAAGTCAGCGAGTGAGGAGGGGCTGTGCAAGGAAAAAATATTTCAAAATTTACTCATCCAATGCTGCTCCTAGAGAGCATCTGAACCATGGAAGATAAAAAGAAAGCTGGAACAAAATCTGTACATCAGTAGAATGATGCAGTGTACACTGTAAATTCAATGTTTTAGCTGCTTATGAAGTATTTTTAATTTGACACCACCCACATTGAAGTTTGCAATGCATTTTATAGCAATACCCAACATCTGCTTTATTTTTTAAAGAACGGAAATAGGGCTTGTTTTGTTGTTTGGATCGCTTTAGCTACTAGAAAAGAGCTCAGAGTAGACTTTTGTGGGTAGTTATTTAAGATTCCATTTGCCCCTGTGAACGGAGATTTGTGACACATTGTCACAGCAGCCATTTAGTTCGGAAAAATACGGTCAGAGAGTGCATTTTTTCGGCTATCTTCGGTCATTTGCATACCAAGAAATCAGTATGGTTCCCTTTTGTATTCTACATACCTTGCATCGGAGGCGGTTAGCGCCATCTGACGTCAGGGGGTGGGGGAAGTAGTCATATTGAGAAATGTGCAGAAGGCCATGAATATCTGTATGCACCACTTTTAGGCAATGTTTATGACAATTACAATCATCTGCAGCAGTGTAATCACTTCTTAGAGATGGTGGTCCTGAGGAGTTGCCAATGGTACGACTGATTACTAATCTACTTTCGTTTCCCCGATTTATGAATAAAGCTATCTTGATTTTGGAGTGCTGGGTGCATCAAAATTTCGTGTCTGACACTGGGCACTCAATGTTAGTGCCGGACTCAGCTGCCCATCGCTGCCCACCCTGAATGTGGTACACGAATTTCTGACTAAGGCCAAGGGTTATGAGGCGTACACAGTATTTCATATCACTTCATATCTCTACAGAACATACTGGCATGGCAGCTAAGAGCCTGCTTAGTTTAATGTTCTTCATGAAAGTCAAGTTTGATTCTGCAAAGGTATTGTAAGTTATACAACTGATCATACAGCTGTAACTTTAATGTCAAGATAATGACAATAAGCAGTTGACGACACTTGTGTGGCTGTTTGCACAGTTTTAACATCTGTTGTCTTCTACCCATTTAGAGTGCATATATCCCCACCTCAAACGTAGGAAAATTTCTCAGCCATTTGCCAAAGATCTGTGGTTACCCCAAGCACTCCGGCTTCCTCCACTCATAAAACTGACTAAACAAGTGAAAAATTCTTGTGCAAGGCCTTAAAAAGCATTCAAATAAAATGATTAAACAGGACAGCTTTGTGGAAAATGGATATAGAAACCATGATGGCAAAGTAAAAATGAGAAGGTAGATCATCATACAAAACTTACATGTTTATTTAAATACTGTTTTGTCATACTTTCACTTATATGGCGGCGGCCAGCATTATCGTGGGAGGAAACCAGGCAGAGCCCATGCGACACCCACAACCCTTAGTAGGTTGCTGCAAGACCTTACCACATGACAAGATAGGAAGCCAGCAAGAGCTGAACTTGAACTCACAGCGACTGCATTGGTGAGACGCTCCTGGTTAATTGTTCGGCAATAGCAAGATAACCACCAGGCCACAAAGGCCCGACAAAAAAGCCTACATGAACATGTATATAAAAAACATACAACAGTATGATGAAGTTTACCTTTAGCCAGACTGGGTGTCTTCATCAGCAGCTCGGTTTCTGGGCGCTGAGTAGCTATGTCCGTGGTGTTATATGGGGAGAGAGCATGATAGAAAGGTGTGCTCTGGTAGGCTGGAAGACCGTGGTCAAACGTGAGCATCGACTGATCTTCCAGGGAGGCATACTTGGTGGGTGTGGGTGCACACAGCTCCAAGTCTAGGTCAGGCTGGCTGCTGAAGTTCTTGGGGGCATGCAGATCGCTGGCTGCTATCTTGTGGTACGATGGAAGGGATTGGGGACCACTGCTGGGTTGAGACAGTCGGTTTGTCCTGGAGAGGGTTGGGTGCTGAAGAGTCGGGTGTGGCGCCTGGTGACACGGGTTTGGATAGTCAGGTTTAGGCTGAGATATGTTGTTGGAAGAACGAGAGCATTGATGAAGTGAATACTGAGGAACTGGAGTAAATGGCTGATGTTGAACTACGTTAGCAACATGAGTTGGATGCTGCTGAGGTTGGCTCAATATCTGAGGTCTTGTAGTGGGTAACTGGTTTTGCAGAGGACGTCCTTGCGATGTAGACGGAGGAGAAGGATTAGAGTCCAGCTCTTTTGAATGGCCAAGAGAGGATATGGACACCTCAATATTCTGCTGTTTTGTTCTCGCAGTTGGCTTCCCTGTCCTACCAAAATCAGACTTAGGTTTGGACGAGATTGGCCTGTTCTGATCTGAAAGCTGATTTTGCGGTGCAACATTGTTTTTGTAAGCTTTCAAGCCCTGTTTTGTTGTTCTTGACAAAACTGACGTCAGAGATTTGTCTCCCAACCGTTTGTTTTCCAGAATCTTGTCTGGAATCGTTGATCTGTTCGTTGTGCTCAGCTGGTTCTCTTTATTGGCTCCATGTTTTACAGTGACTCTGGCCTTATTCGTCTCGGGTTGTCTGGAGCTATTTAAACCCACGCCAGACAGCTTGGATTTCTCTTGTTTGTTAACAGCCGATTTGTTGGCTAAAGCAGAGCCCATCTTCCTCATTGGCAAACCATCAGGTTTTTTAAACACGTGGGCATCGCTACACTGAACATCAGCTTTTGGGGTTGATTTCTCGCCATTTGTGTCCCTGCCGTCTGCTGGAGAATAACTACGGTTATTCCCTTCTAAGATGTAATCAGACAGCGTGAAATCAGGGGAAGGCTCCACTTTGGACAAATCCACGTTCATGTTTCTGGCAATGTCCGACAGCCTTGGAGAGTAGACCTTCGAGACTTTCTCCAGGCTGGTGTCTGCACTCGCTTTCAGCGGAGACACAGGGGACTGATTCACCTGTTTCAGTTTATCATCCTGGTTCATCTCTTTTGTGACAGTGGCTGGCTGAAAATCTCCGCCCCCTACCTGAGGTCTAGTGTCCCTGGGGGCTAACTGACCAGACACTGAAGGAGTTCTCTGTGTGCCTCTGTCAGACTCCTGCCCATCAGGCTGGGGTTTGGAGCCATTACTAAAGATGTCATCCGGGTCTTCTTCGTCTTCATCATCCAACTTTTCTCCTTCATTGTTCACAGCTAGCCCTGAGGCGCCATCAAGTCTCGACTGCTTCAATGTCACAGTTTGGTCAGGTTTAAACCCCGGATCTGTGGATCCCAGTGGCTGGCTGCGGTTGAACGGAGCTGTGGAAGACGAGGAGGTTTTCCTTGTCTTGGACACCTCCAAAGATTTGTTCTTTCGTTGTGCCTGGCTTGCGTCACCTGGAGAGCTGCTGGAGGAAGTGCGCACTGGTAGGCGAGACGTATGTTGTTTGGGACGACTCTTGTCTTCAAACTCAACAGAAGACCTCTCTCTGATCGTCTCTAAGGATCTCCCTGTCGACTCTGGTTTACCCTTCTTCTCCTGTGCCTTGGTATTGGACAGTGTAAGCACCATGTTGACAAGGTCCTGGGGTTTACAGTTAGGTGAAGCAGAGGATATCAGGTTAGTGATGGTGCTAAGACTGAGCATCCCAGACATCTCGCTGGCCTCCGACATGCGTGACATGGTACTCAATGCCAAATCATCTACTTCCTGGGGGACATCACTGGCTGCCTCATTGGCTATGAAAACCTCTGACTCCTGTTCTTTCGACACATACTCAGATGACGCTGAGGGAAAATTCTGCTCCAGGTTGATGTCCTCCATGGTCATAGGCTTGTCAGCTGAAGACAGTTGCTGGTGTCCTACAATAGTGAAACATATACAAGTAGATATACTTGTTTTGGAAAATAAATAAATTCAAGTCCGGTAAGTTTTCAAGCTTTTCACATGTTTGCAAGAGTTTATTCAAGTATATTCTGAAAACATTCTGTGAAGACCGATAAAACTATCCTTTTTGTTAAGGCCTGCGATTGGCTAACACAGTCAATGTATTCCAAAATCAAATTAAAAAGGCACACAAATTGCACCGAAAGTTGCTCTTTTATATGCCAAAAGGTTGAAGAATTGAGTAACGTGAATTACAAGTCTCAGCATGACATTTCTTAAAAATGATGGAATTGACACGTGAACACAAATCAATCTGATATCATGCAAATCTGATTTCACCTTATACGAACGACACAACCTTGTCTTGTGGTCATTCTGTTTCCCTCAGTATTTATTTACAACAGCACTCGATAGAAACAGAATTCTTCTGGAAATACACGCATAGAGTACTCTGACTATCACATGTACATATACCTTAAGGCGGCAAATGAACACACTAAGTTCAATGAACTACTTAACTATTTTGGCAACAGACAACACATTAGCTGAATTTATTTATTTGATTGGTGTTTTACGCCGTACTCAAGAATATTTCACTTATACGACGGCCGCCAGCATTATGGTGGGTGGAAACCGGGCAGAGCTCCGGGGAAACCCACAACCATCCGCAGGCTGCTGGCAGACCTTCCCACATACGACCGCAGAGGAGCCCAGCAGGACTTGAACTCACACCAACCGCATTGGTGAGAGACTCCTGGGTCATTACGCTGCACTAGCGCGTAATGACGGAGGCCCGCATTAGCTGAATTGGGCTTCTAAATAAAAGTAACGTACTAGATCAGGCTAGGCTTTCAACTTTCAAGCTGTGTAGTCTATTGTATATTCTTACCTTTTTTGATGATGCTTCGACCAAAGTCTTTGGGTCAATTGCATGGGTAAAAGTAACCCAGTCACAAAATGTTTACTGTAAATCTCAACTTCTTAAACTACTTAAACCCTTTTTTTGATGCCACTGAACATGCAAACTACATAAAACTGTGCAAATTAGGTCTCTACATTCCACAGTTCTCCTAAGATTGTTTCAACATACTGGCTGTGCAGGTGGTTGAAGAATTAGACCATATACAGTTGCAAGAGTCAAGCGAGCAAAATAGTATTTATTTATTTGATTGGTGTTTTATGCCCTACTCAAGAATATTTCACTTATACGACGGTGACCAGCATTATGGTGGGAGGAAACCGGGCAGAGCATGGGGGAGACCCACGACCATCCGCAGGTTGCTGGCGGACCTTCCCACATACAGCCGGAGAGGAAGCCAACATGAGCTGGACTTGAACTCATAGCGACCGCATTGGTCAGAGGCTCCTGGGTCATTATGCTGCATTAGCGCGCTAACCAACTGAGCCACAGAGGCCCCTGAGCAAAAAAGAAACATAATAATCCAAAAGCATGTTGCATGGCTTGTCAGGGAAATGACAAGAGAGCCTTCCATATTGTCTCACCTTGTGTATCGTATCCAACACCGTCTTCTCTCGTCCCTGAGGAATTCTGCGTCCCACAAACTTTCAGGCAAGGTGCTTCCTTCACCAAAGCTACAGGAGCTCTCTGAGTTGGGGGAGTGATTATACTGGCACCAAACTGTGGCTGAAAATCACATCAAACAAATCATTTACTCCTTGCTGCACTAAACTGTTGCAAAGAACGACCAATTCTTCATGTGTACAGGTGGGGGAAACTGGAGTGCTGGAATCATGTGCCTTCCAGCTAACTTCATAGATCTAACATTGGCCCTATTTTTGCATGCTTAGAAAAACACTCTGCAAATTACCTTTCACTTCACCCAGCAAGGCTGAAGTAAACCTAATGTAAAAGGAAAGAACATATTTATACAACATATTCTTTAAAGGAAAGAGATATGCAAACTGTATGGCATCCTATTGTTTCTTTAATGTTTTAAAGTTTGCTTAAGAAAGGAAAATGGATGGAAAAACAGTCATTTTCTACAAAATCCACCGATGCACAGGAAAACTGAAAATCCCGCCATGTTGTAGGCTTGTCCAATGAAAAGCCTTATTTTCCCCCCTCTTCAGTATTCATTGTGACATCACTATGCTTAAGGTTTTCCTCCTAAAATGTGATTAACATGCATTTCCAGCTAAATACGTACCTGTATCGTGACAATCATGGATTTTAAGGTCTTTGAAAGTCAACTGTAAAAAAGCAAGAGTTAAGGACCCACTAGAGGGTCACATCATGCCTACATTATTTCTAATATATTGGGTGTGGGACAACATACTGAGGCACAGACTTAAGTATGGACAGAAGAAAAAAATAATGTACATAACTGAGAACTGGGCCCTAGATCTGACGGGATCTGCTGCAGAACAAAATCAAACCCCATTTATTCTTAACTCCTTGAACCCCTCTCCCATATCCTTACCCTATCAATGCCTGCGTCCCCATCTAATGATCCAAGAGCTTCTGAGCGACTTCTCATGAACTCGCCTATAGATATCCTCATACAGGCGTCTCCCTCATGGAGCCTGTCCACCATTCTGGTACTCTGAGCCAGGTAGATAGATGTCTGAAGTAACCACGACTCATCCCCTAGACCAGAGTTGGGGTTAGCTTCCATCTTGTCATCCTGTAAGTCAACATCAGGGAACAGAAGAAAGTTCAGCTGATTCACCTTATAGGGCCACTTAATAGTTTATCAGAAAATTTGCATCAAGCTACCGTTTTAAGGCCTTAAAATGCATCTGACAGCAGCTTTCACAGGCCAAACATTACGTAAGATACAGTACCTTTGATTATGAGTTTCAATTTTAATCTTTAGCTTGAATCAACCTTAGGCTTTCACCGAGACTAACAGAAAGCAATTAATGGGGTAGTTTAACTTATGAAGATACCACATTTGCTCTGTTGTTCAATTCTTCTATTTCTGACAAGAAATCTTACTACATGTACTTGTTATGTTTTTGTTGTGTATCTCTGTAAAACTGTAAAATCCTATATCAAACCTTAATAAATATGTTTTCTTCCTGAAACTGTTGTTCATCACTTTGCAACATTTTCAATGCATCACCTGGAAAAAAATAAACAAGTGTATCAATATAAATATATGCAGGTATATCGTCAATAGAGCTAACAGAAGTACCGGTACCTGGAGTAAACCTCTTGACATTGGCAAGAAAGTGACGAACTTTTTTACGTTTGACTTAGACATTTAACTTGGACCACCAGTGCTGTTATACATGGCATACTTTTCCTCTAGTACAGTGACAAGAAGATGCATGTATGATTTGTGACCCACTTGCTCATGTATCTGATGAATCGCTCTATATCTTTATCCAACTACTGGAAGACCACCTAACTGGGCAAACAAGAACTGTCATCTGAGTATTCCCAAGAAGGCAATGCCAACAACTGAGTCCGGGTTATTATGAATATTCCCGGCCGGTAGCTCTCATGTCAGGACAGAAATGTTACCCCCAGTCCCATGTTTTGGTGAGAAATTGATCAGCTTGCTGCAACCCGGGGTGTCTTCATCAGTGTATCAGTCAAAACAAAATTACCCATTGCCCAACAAAACCCATGCAAAGTCTTACTTCTGTCCATAAACTCCTCCTGTTCGCGACACATACTGGCAGCCAGAGGGTCCTCCAGAGGCAGGTCCTTTCCCCACTCCTCAAACATATGCTTCTGGAAAGCTGCTTCCTGAGCCAGGGAGGTCTGGAAGGCAAGGTCCGTCACTCCTTCACCGTTCTCATCTATGTACACAGGACTCTCGGAAGACACATACGTCTTCTCTGTGAACACATGCAAAAACTGCATCATTTAGGTGGAGTTATCAGGTGTGTGTGTACATAGACTGTCTACATGTGGCAGAGCGAGTACATGTCGCCAAAGTGCTGCCGCCACTGAAGTATCATGCCGAAGACACCAGACATGATGCCTCACCAAGTCACCTTATACTGACACCGAGCCAACCAGTCATGTTACCTTGCTCTACCCTCTCAATGCTGAGTGCCAAGCAAGTACCGTTTCTTGAAATCTGTGGTAGGACCACGCCCAGGTTTGATCCTGGGGTTTCCAGATTTCACATTATAGTAAGAAATACAGTACACATACAGTAAATCACCCATAATTTCACGGAAGTTTTCACAAACTACCATATTTAATCACAGTAAATCAAAATAAAGTTAAGCTTTGCCTATAGTACACATTTTGCTTGACTGATTCATCCACCTTAGTTTTTTTATGAGGTTTGATTAATTTTTTAATCTATAAAAAAATTATCTGTTGGCATCAAAAATATCACTTTAAGGTCTAAGGAAAGTGCATTTGTACAGGTACACTTCAGGTGAAACAAACTAATCTCAGTTTGCTGTACTCGGTGAAAATCTGGCAAATTCTACAGACGTACAGTGCTACAGTTCAAACTGCATGCAATTAAATTATAGATGATTGAAAATGTAGGTGATACCATAGCAAGCAAATAGTTTGCAACATGATTTCCTTCATCCATGATTGTCGAGCTCTGCGAAAAGCAATCCTAAAAACATCTAAGTTTGGAAGGCATCCATAGCGAAAACTAGTTGTACAGAAATGATGAAAATTAAGAATCTGTCAGCAACCATATTGCGGTTGGGAGCCTAACCACACTCTCACCAATCACAAAACACTGCCCTAGTAAGAAGATAATCCTTCATCTGTTTTCAAGATTATGTGCTCAGCATATGGCAAGGCCTAAATATCTTAATCTAAATAGTGTGATGGAAACCATCTTGAATCAAATACCTCACCAAAACGCATTCACAACCATCCTGCTACAAATGGTAAGGCTCTGCCCAAATTCAAGGGCAATGGACAACAGTACTTCCAGGATACCATTCCATTTTTGTGGCAAGGAAAACTAAACTTCATCATTTTATGTTTAAACAATTTCTTTTGCCCGACTTAATAGGTACTGTGCTCAAGATAACACTGCAGATATGACAAATAGAACATAAAAACTAAGCCAAACTGTGACTTACTAATCTTTGAGACAGGTTTATTATCAGTGTCTGTACAGCCAATCGTGTCCTGATGCTTGTCATCATTCGCCTCTGCTAAATCAGGATACACCAGCTCATTGGATGTAAGAGCTGGCCTCTGGGCTTCATCCTTTTCCGGACTGGCCCCAAATGAGCCCAGGGAATTCCTGCCTCCAAACGGGAAGTCCTGTAGCAGCGAGAAGAGTCATAGCTGCGTTAACACTAATCAAACATAAGTCTGTGCTAAACTGGACCCAGGTTAGTTTTTGTATGTGATGGGGCCAATTCCTCCAAGCCATTTTCTGAAATGCTATCTTACAGCTCATTTTTTTGGCTTTAGAAATTGTTATTTTGTCCACCTCATCAAGATTATCTTAAGACATGAGAGTTATGAGAAACCTGACAGCTTGCCGGTAATGGATTTAGTTCAAATGGTAGTCTGACAGGACTTTTAAATGCATGCTGAGCAGGTAGTGTCTTCAAGGTGTGCACACAGTGTGAATGTTGGTGTGCACATCATGTTTAGAATGAGTGATTGAGTGAGTGCTCATTGTTGAACGTCGTACTAAACAATTCTTCACCATATAGCGAGGAGGAGTCCTTTGGGTGTGTGGCTCAATGTACCTCCGTTTATGCCGGGAGGAATTCCACTGCTCTTATCTGATGTTGCTTACCGAGATGACTTGCCAAAGGCAACCAAGTCCTCTCACCCGACCTATTATACTCAAAGGAGAAGAAAACTTAAAAACATGACACTATAGGCTGAAAAGAACACATTAGTTTCTATCTGATGGTGCCTGCTGCACAATTTTGCGATCTTTCCTCGCCATACAAGTAAAGCCTGAATACGGCAAAGCTGGCATAAATCGTTTCCGTCGCATCCTCCATCTTTAATACCCTGCAAGTTATGCTGGGGGGGGGGGGGGGGGGGGTGTTGCCTCTCAGCCTTGAGGTACATATTAGAATTTTTTTTATGGCATGCACCTGTGAGGAAAATGCATACTCTTTTCAATGGTATCTGACTGATATTTAAATAGTCTTCTCACCTGCGAGGAAAATGCATACTGATTTCAATGGTATCTGATTGATATTTAAATAGTCTTCTCCTCTAAACGGGTCAACCAGTTGTTACACTATCCTCTTTATGCTGAACACCAAGTGAGGAACCTGCAACTACCTCTATTAAAGACTTCGGCATATCACGTATAGTATCACCAGTATGTTTAAAATTACATATTTTGGTCTTTAATCAATGTTCCACAATGTAAGTTTGAACAATAATGTGCAGGATGTCAACTCTTTCTTTGTGTACTGTAGCTGACCCAACCATAAAATCTTACTCTGGAACTACATGTAATCCATTAAGTTTCGTGAAGATATAGCCTTACCCTGGCCCACAATAATACCAGGTAAATGGCTAAATTCAAAATCTGACAATTTGAATAAAACTGTAAATATATCTAATTATTTAAAATCATTACCTTGATGAGGCCTTCAAAGCGTGCCCTACCAAGTTTACACAAGATGGTGTAAAAATTGTCCCAACAGCCAACCCCAAAAACCTTACTATGGATGGCCACACCTGTATCTCAGCCTTAGACTTCCAGTCTCTCCAAAACTCACTGATATGGCCATGTATATACCTCAGCCTGACACTTCAGCCTCTCCACAACTCCCTGAGATGGCCACACATGTACCTCAGCCTGACACTTCCAGTCTCTCCACAACTCATCAATATGGCCACACATGTACCTCATCCTGACATTTCCAGTCTCTCCAAAGCTCACCGATATGGCTACACATGTACCGCATCCTGATACTTCCTGCTTCCTCAACTCACTGATATGGTCAGACATGTACCTCGGTCGGACACTTCCTGCTTGCACACATCTCACTGATATGGCCACACATGTACCTCATCCTGACACTTCCTGCTTCCTCACAACTCATTGATATGGTCAGACATGTACCTCAGTCTGACACTTCCAGGCTCCCCACAACTCACCAATATGGCCACACATCTACCTCATCCGCACACTTCCTGCTTGCCCACAACTCACTGATATGGCCACATATGTACCTCATCCTGACACTTCCTGCTTGCCCACAACTCACTGATATGGCCACACATGTACCTCAGCCTCACACTTCTAGGACATGTACCTCAGCCTCACACTTCCAGGTCTCTCCACAACCCACCGATAAGGCCACACATCTACCTCATCCTGACACTTCCAAGCTCTCCACAACCCACCGATAAGGCCACACATCTACTTCATCCTGACACTTCCAATCTCTCCACAACTCACTGATATGGTCATACATATACCTCATCTTGACAAAATCCTGATGCTTCCAGCCTCTCCTCCTGGTTCTGCTGGCTATGTGATATATGGTCAGACATGTACTCAACCTGACACTTTCTAGCTCTCCACAACTCACTGATATGACCACACATGTACTTCATCCTGACAATTCCTGCTTGC